>NC_056737.1:1526237207-1526487207 GCF_019279795.1 Protopterus annectens | reverse complement strand
CGCAAAACTATTCATCAACTAAGGATCCTGCAGATGTCTCTACCTTGGATGGGTCTGGAGCCGCTGAGCAGGCACTGGCTTCCGAGGAAGTACTTCGCGCTACCGATTCTCGACACAAACCAATGACTTCTTTCATGTCTTCTGCTCTTTCAAAAACTACTGAGTTTCTAAGGCCCGGGGTATGAACCACACCCAAGAAACCGACGACCCCATCTCAGGCATCTGCTTCCTTGCCTCAGTCTCAAATGCTTAAAAGGGCAGAAGACCTTACAATGTTGATCAGGGGAAGCCAAGCTACCGCCCGATGACTCCGATGCCTCTGAATATGAAGACATGCAACCCCTCTCTGCTTATGAGGATTCTGATGCAGAGGAATCCATTCCTTCAGCCTCTCCACTTGAAGATTTTTTCCTTTGGGGAAACCCTTCATACTTTAAGGGAGTATTTCCAATGGGAATGTCAGGACTACCCTCAGTCTAAAAAGAGACTCAGGGAATTTTTAGATCTTCCACAGAACAGACCCCTGGCCATTCCTCCTGTCCTGGATGTTGTGGATGATATTTTCATGTAATCTAGCTTAACTCCTGACACCCTCCCTCCTGCTCCCAAGAAACCTGACAGGTATTACACCTGACTCTCACAAATTTCTTTTCAAAAATCCTACTGCTGACCCTGAGATTATCTCCTGAGGGCCTAAAAGAATTAAAGCAACTTCTGCTAAGAATCCCACCCCCTCAGATAGGGATTCCCGAGCTTTAGACAGATGGGATAAAAAAGTATACACTTCTGCTACTCTAGCTATTAGAGCACTAAATTGTCAGTTCCATATACTAACATTCCAGCAGCATACCATGGAACTCCTGAAACAAAAAATATCAACTTTTCCTAGTGTGCAGAAAATAAAGAGTTGCAAGACTTAATGTATTCTGCAAGTCAAGTAACCAAGCACACCTTACACTGTGGTTTTGATGCCCTAGAAGCATCTTGCAGGGTAGCAGTCACCGGTTCTGTCCTTAGAAGGCATGCTTGGCTGAAGGAACAGCCCTTTCCAGATCATGTCAAATCTAAACTATTGGATGCACTCTTGCACAAAGACAACTTATTTGGCACCAAGGCAGAGGAGGTCTTAAAAAAGATGGAAGAAAAAGCTAAATCTATGCAGACAGTTAAGGATTTCCTGCAGGTCAAGCCACCCAGGTACAGTAGGCATTGCCCCTCCAAATACTGGTCCTTTCCTGCCCCTTCCAGGTCAGTTTAGCCCAGACCCCAGGGAAGCAGAACCCCCCAGACAACAGTCACAGTGAATGCAGAGATCATAGCAATGGAGTACCTCCACTTCTAAACCAGGGAGTACAAAGCCACCCCCTCATGGTAAGAACTCACAATGACTCTCCACTTCCACCCCCTCCCTCTGCCCATCTGCACTTGCCCCTGGGAGGAAAACTCTCCTTCCACACAAGCACCTGGGCCACCATTACCAACGACTGCTGGATCCTTAACATAGTGTCCCAGGATACAAATTTTCTTTCCACACTCTACCAATTGCAAAAGGGTTCCCAGATCTACCTCCAAACCAGTGAGCAGAGGCCAAAAAGCAAGTCCTTTCCCTGCTCTCCATGAGTGCAATAGAACACATTTATGCAGAACAGATAGACCAAGGTTTCTACTCCAGGCTCTTCCTGGTACCCAGAAACGAGGGCACCTGGTGCCCCATCCTCAATTTATCCATTCTAAACACCTTCCTGGTGATACCAAAATTCAAAGTGCTCACCCTTCAGCAACTACTACCTATGCTCTCCAAGGATGAGTGGCTAGCCACCCTAGACCTAAAAGAGGCCTACCTACACATCCCAATCAGGGAATCATGCAGGAAATATCTATGTTTCAGGGCAGGGTCTGTGTACTTTCAGTTCTCTGCGCTTCCCTTTGGCTTATCTACTGCTCCCAGAGTTTTCACAAAATGCCTGGCTCCCACCATTGCTTTTTGCAGGCAAAGAAATATTCAAATTTACCCATACTTAGATGACTGCCTAATTCAGGAAGACAGTCAGGAAAAGCTGCTCAACACCTGGCCTTTGTAAAGGACCTACTGACCTCCCTAGGGTACACTATCAATGAAAAGAAATCCAAACTAGTACTCCCCCCAAAAAATATATTCTTGGGAGCAAGCCTGGACACAGCATCCCAGATGGCATTCCTTACACCAGAAAACCAAACTTACCTGACAGCCTATTTCTTTCAACTAGCCACCAGACCCCAGTTATCCACAAGGAAAATCCTGCAAGCTCTGGGGTTCATGGCATCTTGCATTCTACTCATTCCATATGCCAGACTGCATATGAGGAAACTTCAATGGTACCTAAAAAGCCTTTGGTGTCAACACTCTAAAGACCTAGAAACTCTTATACCAATGATACCTTGTCTAAGGAAAAATTTCCTTTGGTGGGCAGCAGCATGCTACCACAACAAGGGACTATCCTTCTTACCACCCCATGCCACCCAGACCCTCACCACAGATGCATCAGACTATGCTTGGGGTGCACACCTGAACGGCAGATGCACACAGGGCCAATGGAGCCCACATCAAATACATTTGCACATCAGCCAAAAAGAGATGTTAGCTGTTCAGCATGCATTGACAGCTTTCAGACCCCCTTCTCTCCCCAGGGGCTCTACTGATCAAAACAGACAACACCACAGTGATGTGGTATAGCAACAAGCAGGGAGGGACTCACTCCTACCTGTTATGCAGGCTCGCCATGACCATTTGGCACACAGCCTCAGCCATACAACTACACAATTCCTGCCAGGCTCTCTAAACTCTCTGACAGACAACTTAAGCAGAAATCTTCTGGACCACATGAATGGCAGCTAAACCAAAGAACCTTCACCCTTATAACTCATAAATGGGGCACCCCAAGGTAGACCTCTTTGCTTCCCACTCCAACCATCAGCTCAGCAAGTTCTGAACCAGGGAGCTTCACTGCAGGGCATGGAAAGTGGATGCTCTATCTTTCCAGAGGGTCAAACTCTCGGTCTGTGCATTTCCTCCACTACCTCTTATTACCAGGGTACTGCTCAAAATAAAGGAGGAAAAACCAAGAGCAATCCTGATTGCCTCAGACTGGCCATGCCAGCACTGGTACCCACTGCTGCACAGCCTGTCCCCTCTGTCACCATGGCATCTCCCTCAGATCCCAACACTCCTGACCCAGAGAGAAAGAGAATTCATATATCCCCAATTGCAGACCCTCAATTTGGCAGCCTGGCTTATTCCCTGACCACTGTACAAGCTGCCAATCTCAGTAAACAGGTTCTGGATGTTATATATGAGGCCAGATCCCCTAGCACTAGAAAGTCTTATGCTGACAAATGGAAAAGGTTCTGACCCTGGATCCAGGCTAATGGAGCCGATACGGCAGAGCCCTCTCTACTTCTCATCCTGGATTACATAGCTGACCTACTACACAGTGGTATATCCTTTTCATCTATTAAAATTCATGCCTCTGCTATCTCTGCTCATTTCAGCACTGAGCAACCTCTTTTCTCACACCCTCTTATCAAACAGTTCCTCAGAGGGGCTAGAAACTTGAGGCCACCCAGAAGAGCACCTACCCCAGCTTGGGACCAAACTCTGTGTTAGAAAAACTCACCCTGCCCCCTTTGAACCATCAGCTTCAGCAGAATTAAAGTTTCTCTCATGGAAGACAGCCTTGCTTCTGGCCATCACTTCAGCAAGAAGAGTATCCGAGCTACAAGCACTAATGGCTGTAGAGCCCTTCATAATTTTCCATGCTGACAGGGTCTCCCTCAGGACTAACCAATTCTTCATGCCAAACGTGGTATCCAGTGTAGCTTTTAACCAATCCATTCATTTGCCCACCTTTTCCCCTAACCCACAAGACAAGGGGGAAAGAATACTGCACTCTCTAGATGTGCACAGACAGCTCATATTCTATCTAGACAGGACTAAATCATTCAGAAAGACTGATCAGTGGTTAGTCAGCTTTGCTGCAGGAGCAGAGGGCAAAGCCATATCCAAACAAACCATTTCCAAATGGATAGCACACTGCATCCATTTCTGCTACAAGCAAAGTGGGAAACCTCCCCCTAAGGGGGTCAGAACTCACTCTACCAGAGCAGCCTCTACCTCTGCAGCTTTCCTCAGAGTAGTCCCCACCAAGGACATCCTGGAGGCTGCAACATGGACATCTGTTCATACCTTCACCAAGCATTACCACCTGCCCATCTTCTCCAAATCCAGGGCAAGCTTTGCCACTGCAGTCTTGCAGGGCATCCTAGCCAGCCCCCAGTGTAGAATATGAATGACCAAAGTATGTACTTAAGGAAATTGAGTATGTGACGATCTGTATGCATTGAGATGAACTCTGTACTGCGAACTCTGAGTAAACTGTGACTAGTGGAAAGCACTGAAAAACAGGAGTCTGCTTTAAAGCAGGAAATGTGCCTTATATGGAAGTGTATCCAATTTTCTCTCTCTGCCTAGAGATGTAGTAATGTGAACTGCTTTAAGCCTATGGGTAAACCACTGATTGGTTAATTGTCTTTTGTACTAATTTAATTGGTCTAGTTTATATTTTTGTATTGTCAGCAGTATCACCAGTATATAAGCTTATGCATTCCTTTGTTCTGGGAGTCTCCCTGGTACTTTCCATGAGGCTCCCACATGTGTATAATAAATACCACTGAAAGAGAGGAAGAAGTGTCTTGTCTTCATTTAAGGTGAAAATGTTAAATGTAACAATTGGTGCCGTGACTCGGATCTGAATTGACAACAGCTGCGGCAGTTGGGGATTGAATGAAATACTGCTAGTAAAAGGGCCCATGACAGAATTTTCTGTTCCGGCAGTGTTTCTTTCATTTCCTGTACTTGCCTGTTTTAAAATTTGGTATCAATAATTTTATCGAAATGTAATAATTCCTCTCATTCAGTTGTTTTGAGGTAAGTGGCATGCATTTTTTTCTGCTATTGATTGTGCAGTATGAGAGTGGGTTAAAATGAAAAACTGGTGACATAAGAGGGAAAGGAGAGTGGGGAAAACGGTGTTTAAAAAATGTCATAGCTACATCTGTAAAATACAGTATAGCTTATTTGTGTGAAAATGGGAGCAAGTGTGGGAACCATAAAAGAGCCAGAAAGAGGTACACCAGCTGGTTATATGTATTTTTGTGTGTCCCGGGACAGTTGTATGTTTATAAGTCAGTGGGTCGCCCTCACTGAGGGTGATGGTAAACTCACCTTTCCAGAAAATGGTAGTTTTAATAAAAATATTTTGCTTAATCTCCAAGGAAAGTTAAAGAAAAAAGGGAGAAGAATACCAGGGTTGTGCTGGGCAGCATTTAATGATTGGATGACAGAGGCGAAAGAAAGAGAAAAGGATTTGGTTATTAGTAGTCTAAAAGATAATCAGCAGAAATTAAAAGAGCAATTGAGGGAATTACAACAAATTGCTAGTAATTTAGATGTAGTAAATGGTAAATGCTTGAAGGACCCACCCTTTAAGGGGCTTTAGCCTGTAAAGGAATTAGCTAAATTGCAGATAACTAAATCGTCAGAAGACAATAATGCCTGGTTCCCCACACCACCGACTGCACCATCGATTGCACCCCCACAGTATCAGCCCCCCCCCTTGCTCAACAAGGAGTGGAAATGCAGCAGCCAGATTCCACCACTAAAGATTCCACCCCTAGAGAAAGAGAACAAGCTGCGGACAGTCATTCTAGTGAATCTGAGCCAGAAACAAGCGATAGAAAAAAGGGACCAAAAACTCGTACTAAGACTCATAAAGAAGCAAAAGCTGTAATGTATTTTATTTGCTAAAGCTAAAACTAAAACTAAATCTAAAACTAAATTTTAGAGCTAAACTTTATTATAACGAAAAAGGGAAGCGACATTTACACCGACGAAGGCATTTTGGCCAGTTCCCTGCTATAATTGATAGTGGTGATGGGTATTTTGGACCAGATAAATTTAATCCAGATTCAGGATCAGAGTTGTCAGATGACAACAGATTGCTACCTTTGAGGGAGGTACCTAACCCAGCCCATGCTAGAAGTGCACAGGAACCACCGACCATTGTAGTACCTAGGGCATGGTCAGCGGTTGATTTTCAAGCCATTACCAAATTGTTAGCGCCTATTCTTACTAATCCAACTAAGTTCCAGCGTGTGCTGGCGGGGCATATTTGTTTACAAAATCCTACAATAGAAGAAGTCAGGGCAGTTCTTCAGTACACCACACCGGCTGATTTGATTAAATGGATTTGTGAACATGCTAATGTCACTACTCCAATTCCAAAACATAATGCACAAGGAGATAATGGGTTCAAAGCGGTCAGACAGTGAATAGTAGACGCTATTACAGTGATAGTTCCACCCACACCCAACTGGTCAAAAATCAAGTCAGTTCTTCAAAAAGAAGATGAACCCGTGGATGAATATTTAAATCGTCTCACTGAAGCCTTTGAGGCTTACTCTGGTTACCCAGAACCCACTGAAGGGCTGGCACAAAGTGGATTGTTGGCTGCTTTCGTAGATGGGTTATGCCCACAAGTATGGGATAAGCTAAAGGAAGTATGTTTAAACTGGCCTAGTCTCGGATTGCATGAATTAGTCACAGAAGTGCAATACCTCTCCGATCACTTAGCACAGAAAAAAAGGATTTACAGGAAAAATTGGTTAAAGCACAAATTCAGATGTGTACTGCCTTCAGGCAGCGTGGATGTGGAGGATGAGGATGGGGAAGAGGGAGAGGTGGATGCCAAGGGGCTGGAAACCAAAATAGACAAAATTGGCAGGAAAATCGACCAGCCCCACCCCAAAGCTATAATAATCAGACGGAGTGTTTCAATTGTGGCCAAGTAGGCCATTGCAGAAATGAATGTCCATACCTGGCTGAGCAACCTGCCCCACCCACTAATACATCACCTCAGTGGAGTTCTAATTGGACTACATCCAGTCGGCAGCCATCACAATGAAGGTTCCCTGAACAAAGACAACAGCAGTTGTGCCCTTTCATCCCTATGGATCAAGATGGACCACATGTTATGTTACTTGTCAAAAATGAACCATACCCATTTTTGATTGACACTAGAGCAACCAAATCTATGTTAGTTGGCGAAGCAGCAATAAATGTCCCCCTATCCAACAACATAACTAAAGGGGTAGGTGTCTCTGGCATTCCTATTGAATATTCTGAAACTGTCCCAGTCCCAATAACTTTGGGACCTTTACAAGACAATCACGCATTTTTAGTAGGGCCCTCAGCGCCATTGAATTTATTGGGAAGAGATTTGCTCTGTAAGATGGGAGCAATCATCTTCTGCACAGCTGAAGGAGTATATTTACAAGTACCTTCAGATAGACAAGATAGTATTTTGGCTACTTTAGATGAAAATGTCACTCTGCAAACAATGTGTATGCAGTCTGACCTCGATAAGAATAAGCATCTAAATTCATTACCCTCTCATTTATTGACCACTCATGATAATGATGTTGGGTTTCTGATTTCAGCCACTCCTGTAAAAATAGCTTTAAAACCCAGAGCAAAGTTACCTCGGGTACCACAGTGCTCTTTGATAGTAGAGGCTACATTTGGTATTGCCCCCGTCATTTCTGCCTTGGTACAACAAGGAATTATAGTACCTACAACAAGTCCATGTAATACTCCAATTCTACCGGTAAGGAAACCTGGTAAACAAGCTTATAGATTTGTGCAAGACTTGCGAGAAGTCAATAAAGCTGTCTTGCCTGTTTTTCCAATCGTACCTAATCCCGCTATGATTTTAAGCTGTATCCCACCTACAGCACATTGTTTTATCGTTACAGATATCTCATCAGCTTTTTTCTCTATCCTGGTACATTCAGATAGTCAGTATTTGTTTGCATTCACTTATAAAGGCCAACAGTACACTTGGACCGACTACCCCAAGCATATGTAGAATCTCCAACCCTATTCTCTAGAGAGATGCATAGACAACTGCAGGATTTACAGTTACCACCACGTTCAGTATTGGTTCAATATGTAGAAGATATTCTTATAGCTTCACAAGATACCAAGTCTTGTGTAGAGGACTCACTTTTAGTTTTAAAGTTTTTAGCTGAACGAGGTTTTAAGGTAAATAAATCTAAACTGCAGTTCTGTCAAGAAAAGGTACAATACCTGGCACACATAATTTCTATGGGTTCACGTCAAATACTTCCAAGTAGAATTACCTCCATTCAGACTGCCCCCCCATCCTGTAACTCAAAGACAACTCAGGGGATTCCTCGGCCTAGCAGGTTATTGTAGACAGTGGGTGCCCAATTTTTCAGAAATTTTGGCCCCTCTGTTACAGCTTCTAAAACTGGAGGTCACAGACCCTCTGCCTTGGTCCCCTGAACATGAAAACACCTTTCAGGCTATTAAAACATCACTAGTAAACCCACCTGCTCTGGGGCTCCCAGATTATTCTAAACCCTTTGTTTTCTTCTGTTGTGAAAGAAATAAAACTGCCCTTGGCCTGCTGACACACGCGCGCATGGGAGGCTATCGACCCATAGCATATTACAGCACTCAGTTAGACCCTGTTGCTTCTGGCTATCCACCTTGTTTACAAGCAGTAGCAGCTGCTGCTGTTTTGATCGATATGGCCGCACCATTGACATTAGGACATGACACTATACTAGCAGTACCTCATGCGGTGCAAGCATTACTTTTAAAAACAAAAACACAGTATCTTTCTAATGCTCGCCTCACTAAATATAAGTTAAGTTTATTAACTAATCCCGCTGTTCAAATTACAGATTGCCCACCACTAAACCCTGCTTTATTAATTCCAACCAGTGATGAGGGCAAATCACATGACTGTGTGCTTGTAGTTAATGCTGTTCTTTCTCCTAGGTTGGATTTGCAAGATGTTACTGTGCTTAATCCTGATTTAGTTTTTTTTGTAGATGGGTCCTGTTTACAAAATAATCTTGGCGAACTCCAGGCTGCATAGTCAGTCTGCTCACCATCTGCAGTTTTACAAACTGGACAGTTACCACCTGGCACTTCCACACAAGCCGTGGAATTAGTGGCACTTTCGTATGCATGTAAAATGGCCAAAGACAGATCTGTTACTATTTATACTGATTCACGTTACGCCCATAGTGTTGTTCATGATGGTACCTTATGGAAGGAAAGGGGGTTTATAACATCCTCTGGGGCACCAATTAAAAATTGCCTATATATTGATCACCTCTTACAGGATTTATTATTACCTTCCAAAATTGTTGTTGTCAAGTGTGCAGCTCACCATTCTAACAACTCCCTAGTAGCTAAGGGAAATAATTTGGCTGACTGGGCTGCCAAGCAGGCTGCTCTTTCACATACTGTTCAGGGACAATTTCTGCAGCCTATCTTACAAACAGTTACTTTTGACACTACTGTTTTAAAAGCTTTACAAAGTGAAGCATCGGAATCAGAAAGAAAAACATGGCTGGCCCACAGTTGTTTCCAATGCTCTGATTCAATTTGGCAACATCCTGATGGCAGATTAATTTGCCCTATATCTATGTTAAATTCTCTTATAAAAGCATATCATTTGCCAACTCATGTAGGAGTACAAGCATTAATCAAACAAATCCAGAAGGACTGGTTCGCCCCAGGACTTTCTGCTTCTGTGCAACATTTTTTGAGCACGTGCTCCATTTGTTTACAGCATAACATTTCAAAAGGTACTTTGGCTCCCGTTCAACCGGTGCCAAAATTACTGGGACCATTTTGTGCTTTGCAGTGGGACTTTATTGAACTCCCACCTTGTACTCATTTTAAATATGTTTTGACTATTGTTGATATTTTTTCGGGGTGGTTAGAAGCCTACCCGTGTGTTAAAAATGATGCTATTTCAGTTGCAAAAAAATTGTGTTATGAATTGATACCTCGTTTTGGTGTTCCTTGTCAAATATACTCTGACTGTGGAACGCATTTTACTGCTAAGTTAGTTAAATCATTGTGTGCAATGCTAGACATTACTTTGAAGTTTCATTGTCCATATAAACCACAGGCATCAGGTATTACTGAACACATGAACCAGACCTTGAAAACTAGACTTGCTAAAGTCACTTCAGAAACAGGCTTAACTTGGGTGCAAGCCTTACCACTAGCTTTACTTTCTATGCGAGCACAATCGCATCCTACTAATGGTCTTTCTCCACATGAAATTCTCATGGGTCGCCCTCTGCGTATGCCCGTGACACCACCACCCTTCTCTGAATATGATGCATTTGATAATGATATTCTCTTGTACTGCAAATCTCTTGTTTCTTTCCTACAGTTTCACCACCAAGTAGCAGCTGCTCAACATCTTCCAGATCATTTCCTGTCATCCGCACTACAACCTGGCGATTGGGTTTACATTAAGTCTTTCTCTAGAAAAACAGCGCTCCAGCCATGCTGGAAAGGGCCTTTTCTGGTTCTTCTGACAATGTCATCTGCTGTGTGACTGCAAGGATCCCCAACATGGATCCACATTTCACACATCAAAAAAGTTGTACTGTCTTAAGATCAACAGCCTTTACCATTTTAACTCCAGATTCTCCACCCATTGCTACTCGTACTCGAAGCAGAACTGTTCCTGTACCTGACGATGCCTAACATTTACCCTTTTGAAAAACTCCAAACTCCTGAAGCTATGCAGACTCAACAACCATTTCCACAAAAATACTGGACAGCCATTTTGGTGATCATTCTTGTTGTACTGTTGTTTTTAATGTGGCCATTTTTATTTCCTGCTCCATCGACGCATCAGACCAAGCGAGCTATTTGACATCCACCTTTCAACACGTACCAAGCTATTACATTTGCCTATGCATCATCCCTCAATGTCTCTGACTGTTGGATCTGTACTGCTTTACCTACTGTTCATGGGGGATTGATGCTAAGTACGGTCCCTTTAGGGGCTAATGAAACCTGGACGAATCTGATCTATGACACTTCAAATGTCACTTCAAAAGACAGGATAGCATTGCATTTATTTAACCATCGAAATGAAACTGTGTGTTTTCAGAAATTTGGTAGAGTTAAGGTAGGTTGGAGTTTTTGTAATGTGACAGTTCCCTACAGGTGTAACAATAACTCCTCCTACTGTAACACACCTATGATTCATTTTGTGAACTGGTGCATAAAACATATGAAGAGGTAAGAAGTAATTCCGTTCTATACCAACAGCTGGGATTGATCGATAAGAAGGTATTTCATTCTGAACAAGGTTATATAAATAGTAATATCACCACTAAGGTGGAAAACTGCTACTTTGTGTGTGGTAGAAGAGCCTATAAATGGCTACCAGGAAACTGGTCTGGTAGCTGTTTCTTAGGTTATTTAGTCCCAGCCATTCGACATACATCTGCTTTACCTCAAAGAAAAATTCAGAATGTTCGGGAGGTCAAAAAGCCTGCCAATCCAGTAGGCCAAATTGACGCTTCATGGATTTATCATCATGACTTAGCTCATGCTGGCACCAAAGGACTATTTCATATGGACTTGGGTGGTGACATCATATCATGGGCTGGTATAATTCCAACATACGGAGCAGTAAAATCAATTTGGGAACTGAGAAAACTGTCTAAATTGCTTGAAGTGTTAAGCAATGCCACATTTTCTACTTTAGAACTAGTGACTGATGAACTGACTGCCATGAGAGCTATAGCCCTTCAAAACCGTATGGCTCTCCATTTCACCCTAGCGGTGAAAGGCGGAACTTGCACTTTAATCCAGGAGGAGTGTTGTACATTTATTCCTGACAATCAGCACGAAATTGAAAGTCATCTCAAACTCATTCAGAGAGTCTCTGAACTCTCTAAGGCCAAGGAGGCCGATAACTCAGCATGGGCATGGTTAACCAACCTGTTCTCAGGTTGGGGAGGTGGACTATTGAAGTTAATTCTATTAATCGCAGTATTAGCTCTTATTGATTTTCTTGTTGTGTTTTTAATCAAAACATTGATTTTGAAATTAATGTCTTTTAAGACTACTAAAAAGGTGCCAAAGTTTTATATGCATGCAGTTATAAATATGGATGATGAAATAAAAATGTGTGATAATGTTGAAGGAACCAGCCACATGATTATGTTAGACTTAGGGAAATGTATGATCGACTAAATGGTGATGCTTACACAGCATCAAATGGGGGATTGTAGAATATGAATGACCAAAGTATGTGCTTAAGGAAATTGAGTATGTGACAATCTGTATGCATTGAGATGAACTCTGTACTGCGAACTCTGAGTAAACTGTGAATAGTGGAAAAGCACTGAAAAACAGGAGTCTGCTTTAAAGCAGGAAATGTGCCTTATATGGAAGTGTATCTGATTTTCTCTCTCTGCCTAGAGATGTAGTAATGTGAACTGCTTTAAGCCTATGGGTAAACCACTGATTGGTTAATTGTCTTTTGTACTAATTTAATTGGTCTAGTTTATATTTTTGTATTGTCAGCAGTATCACCAGTATATAAGCTTATGCATTCCTTTGTTCGGGGAGTCTCCCTGGTACTTTCCATGAGGCTCCCACACGTGTGTAATAAATACCACTGAAAGAGAGGAAGAAGTGTCTTGTCTTCATTTAAGGTGAAAATGTTAAATGTAACACCAATCTTCTTGACTGCCACCACCCTTTTCCTCAGCTTTGGGAATCAACCCAAATGTGATGACTGCAACAGTGAAACATGAAGAACATAGTACACTTGTGTACACTTACAATAGATGTAGATGTTCAAGTGTATTCACTGTTGCAGTCCTGGTTTCCCTCCCTTCATCCCCCTTTCTCTCTCTCTCTCTTATTACAAGGAACTTTTTGGTATTTACTTTCTACTGGTGGGGTTCTTCCACTATATCCTGGCTCCCACTTGGGGGCTCCTGACAGTTAGGGCAAGAAAAACTGATGTAATGGCATTGGCTGCCTTACTTTATACTACTGATGACTTGACGTCAGTCCTGAAGTGACAGCAACCAATGCAGAAATACTAAGCCTCTGGTATTTGGGCCGACCGAGGGCTACCCTGGCAGGGATAACCCAAATGTGATGACTGCAACAGTGAATACACTCAAACATCTACATTTATAGTAAATGTACACAACTGTACTTTCTTTCTAAACAATTTTATTGGGTTGAAATTTGCCTTTTCTTCCAGTTGAAGTTTCAACCAATTGTAACTTTGGGGGCGGAGTGTATATGACATGTATGCCCATAGACCTTCATACATATATAGCTATAGGTATAGATACATTTAGTTCTAGCTGTATGTCATTAGCTTTTTTCTTACTGCAGATGAGTAAATGTCTAATGTCCTTTGCTTTGTCAGTTTTTGTACTGTATCGGTTAACAGACTTCTACATGTATATGACTACAGGGATGTTTTACCTACATTGTAATTGAGTATGTATGACTTTCTTGTAAATGCGATTTCCATTTCAGATGCCCTGTTATTTGAAGCCTTGTATGCATTCCTTTCGCATTTCACAGGTTCCATGACAGAAATGTCACTCCTTTGTGCAGAACCTTAGCTAGTTCATCTTGTTCCTTGTACAATTCCCCTTTCAAATTTCTGTTGAGGAGCAAAAAAAAAAAAGTCTCAAAGCTGAAGACATAAAAAACCTTACTGCAGCTTACTACAGTTAAACAGCCATTCAATACTTCAGCATTTCAATTTCATTTCATTTAATTTCTAGCAAAATGGCTAGAATTACCTAACCTGTTTCAGTATAATCAGTTTCAGATTATTCACTCCAGCCTCTACAAAGCCTCTTTCTGTCCAACTATCTCAGCTCTAATCTCTCATTACCTACCCACTAGATTACTTTGCAGTTCTGAACAAGGCCTACTAAAAATCTACAAACCAAAGACCAAAATGGGTCACCTAGTCTATAGCTTTAACCCTTCCAAGGCCTGGAATAGCCTATCACTAGATATAAGATCCCTTGAACATCCCAATCAATTCAAAACCGCTACAAAAAATACCTTCATGAAAAATGGACCTGCCAATGCAAATATCCCCCGTAAACACTCCCCTATAACCTTCTACTTCCCTTCTCTCTTCCTTCCCTTCAATAAACAAACTTACTACTTTATCTTCTCCTCTTGCTACATCACTGTACAAACATAACTAGTAAAATATTTCAGCTATGTAACTATTGGACTATTATGTATATAATATGTAATTATGAATGTATCCCTCTGATGAATGCATTTCTATATGTATTTCACTTGCCACAGTGTAATGTATGCCACTGTCATGCAGTAATGTGTGGTACTGATGAATGTATTCTATATGTATTCAATATGTAAAATTTGTATTTTTCTGTTGGAGCTTTCCTCCTCGGGCCTCTGCTGAAAACGGGCAATTGTAGCCCAGTCAGACAAACCCGGTCAACAAATATAAAATAAATAAAAAATAACATTTCAGTCATTAGCCGTGAGCACAAATCCAGTATCAACATTTGCCACCAGCTGATTGTGCACCCCGATGACAGCATGTTACCAGGGCTTCCACCCTCTTCACTCCACCCTTGCTGCAGCTCTGCATTTGTGATTAGCTGCTTAGCCATATATGCATCCTATTTACCTGAGATCATAAGAAAGATAACAATAAAATGATACTGGTTTCTGGTTTTACCATATTTATACCCTAATTAACATTATGCTGATGCAATATTCCTCCTCCTCCCCATCCTACTTCCCTGGATGGGACCCCTCCTGCACAAGCTGTGGACTCCTGCTGTGTTCTGTCCTGGAGTCTGCACCCCCCCCATGTCAGATCATATGTACTCACTATGGCCTCCAGGGGACAATTCTGCCTGACCCAGGCACAGGAACTTCACTTTTTTTAATCTAGTGATAACATGAGCATTAGCAGAGTAGTATGTGCTAGTGGTAGCCAAAACATGTGGTGCTGTGCATCATCACCCTCTGCATCATAGACTTATTAGTTATTGTTCATGTGCAGATCACACATGGAATAAAGGGAAATGCATAGAATACCTGCCTTAGTGTAGCACTTACCATCCTTGCTATGAGAATCGTTCATGATGTGACAGAGGACATGTTAGGAGTTTCACAGCATTAGATTTGTGAATCCTACACCATTTCCTTTAGATGACACATTAACATGTGGAAGAGTATGTTTGGTTCACACAAATGGCACAGAAGAGAACCACCACCAACTACAGAGGCATTTTAAAACACTCCTTTTCCAAGTTTGTGCATTTTCCATTGTCCTGGATGTGCTGCTGCCATGGATGGAGGCAGCAGAAAATGCAGGATATGGTTTGGAACCACGGCTATCGATCTCCATCTTTAGTCCTCAGATCATGTGTGAGGTGACCTACAAGACATACACAGAACATAATCAAACATATGTTCAGACTTACAAAGGCTTGCTTCCATTGCTTGAATACTTCTGGTAGTGCACTACAGTATGAATTGGAAACTTGCAGTAAAGTATTCATGCTGTGTGCTATGCTACAGTGTGATGGTATTAAAGCACATACAATGTGAGAACATCATAGTACTACCTAGAAGACTATGGCTGCAGCAGAAGAGGAGATGGACTAAAAGTCATCAGAGGAATCTCCTGCAGAAGTACTCTGTACAAGGCAGGGGAAGGTACAGTAGGTAGCAGCACTGGTAAGAAGGCTTCATCAAGTCGATAATTATGGGTCACAAGATGGAAACATACAGTAAAACTGCTGCATCATTAACACACCCAAGCTATGCATTTTAGTGCAATAACTGGCCACATTGTGCATTAGGCATTGCTTTAGCCAAACAGGCTAGAGACCATGCTGGCCAGGCACATTCATCATCATCATTTGCTCAAGTGATATGGATTACAGTGACAAGAAACATCCTGAATGCTACCATATGTGTAAGGGTTATGGGAAATAGATGCGGTAGCCACACACTTGAGTAGGGAGTTGGGTTGGGGTCAGTGATCATATCGTTCAGTTTCAGAATGGAATTTCCAAATTGTAAATGCTGGACATGTGTACTGTGTCTCCTTGCAATATCAGGAATGGAGGCATTCTGTTCTCTGGATGGTGTTGAACTTTAATATGATATACAGAAACCCACCTGTAGCCCCTTATGTGAGAAAGCAATATCTGGTCAGCATTCACAGCCCCACCAAAGGCCACAACTGGATATTGCACACAGTATGACAATACCTATGGTGTGGAATTATAGGACCCATAGTGACTGACTTGGAGAGGTGTCCCTAGAGTGGATCTGTAAAAGCATCAGCTTTGACCATGGGATTGACTACACTTATGGTTGGAAACACACATAGTCAGATGGCCAGAGGTGACAGTGATTCACTCTCTGGAACAGTGTATGCCATGAAGGACATTTGCAAGCATCCCCTTGGATGTATCAAAGATTGACAACATAGCCATAACTGCTGTCAGTAGGCATGCCTGCCCCAGATTGCTATATATGCCATGTCACTCTGCAAGCAGTGCAGAACATCCCACAATCCTTGCAATGCTACCAGTTCCACACAGGCCACACAGCACACCTAAGATATTTGACATGTAATGAGTAATGCCATTTATGCTTGGGTCTCTGACCTGCACATCCACTGATTGATGCAGAGGGTGATTACCCAGGTTAGCAAATATTCTGTGATCATACCAGTGGCTTTCTTCTATGGTGGGTGCACACATCAAAGAGTCAGTGTGTCTCACTGATGTCTTCTGTGAAGGTCAGTCCTTTGTAGCTTGGGTGGAGTTGACATAGATAGGATGTCCATTGCTAAGAATAAAAGCAATGCAAGATGCAAGAGGTTCATCCTGCCTCTTCACTGTCATTTCTAATATTAACATTGCTGACAGTGCTACTTTGTCATCAGAGTGTGCCATATGCATGGCTCCATCATCATCAGCCACAGGTGACCCGCTGACATCAGGCATGTGCAGACTTGGAACCTGTCAAACCATGAATATAACATACATATGGCAATCTTGGAACATATGTGTCACTCCTACCAAAATAGGCATCATTCCAACTAATGTGGCGCACATATTGCTACATAGCAATTATTTGCATAGCCTATGGATACTTACATACCCTGTCATGCTATTTGATGCAGTTGCATCCCCAATATACCAGGAAAGCAGATATGAATGTGTATTCTACTACATAACCTATTTGCATAGGCACTGTACAACAGTAATGGAGTATACTATTACTAACTAGAATGCACCATCTGCGGTCACCAGCCCAGCTCTCAAATCTAAGTTACTGCCAGGTATGCGTGTTCCCTCATCTGTCAGGATGTGCCTTCAACTACTGTAGGGCAATCATATCTCATGTTCTTGTGCTATGCCACACCATACACAACACTGCTCAGTATCAAATCATGTTGCTTCCATGCACCCTTGTTTCACCCAGCAATCCCAAGGTCCATTATCAGTTGTATTGTCTGCAGTCAATATCCTTTTATAAAAACATTTTCCACAGTATTCCAGTTCCTAAGTTGCTGATTCTAGTGCAGTCTCCTGCAATATGTTGACCTCACTTTTTATCATGCTAAAACAGGCCTTGTAGTACAGTGACTATGCTAATGAGGTGATTTTGTGTAATCATCTGTGAACCACTGTTTTAATGTGATGCATTATCAGCCACAGTCAGTACTACCTTGCTTATCCCCGCTTGTGTCTGATCCAGAAGGTCATGGGCACTGTACCCTCCTGTATGGACACTGCAAATCTCATAGCATCAGCAGTCCGTACTAATGATTCTTTCCATTATGCAGTCTTGCTGCCCAATGATGCACACCATGCGCTGTCTGTAATGGTGTTCATGAAATTGCTTGAGTGTAAATGTGAAGAGCAGAAAGGTCAAATCCTACATGTTGATGTTGACAATTTTGATGTATAGGAAAAAAGGAGAGACACGCAGTGTGTGATTGTGGTACAGCAGGGATTAAGAATATGGCCCTTTGCCTGTTGTAGTCCAATCTTGGAGTTAGTATATATAATTAACAGGGATTGTGGTGACAAAAAATGTTTTTTTTTTTTATTCATGTTCTGGATGTTGGTGTTATGACAATAGATATTCATTCTGTTTGATTAAATAACAAGAATCCATCTATAATGTGTGACCATGTGGATGGAGCTGCCATTTTCCTCCATGTCCTGACTTAAACAGTGCATATAGTCTGTAAAGGCACTAGGTTCAACAGGGCTCCTCTCCATCCATCAGGCCACCAGAGGCAGGGGCTGCCCATGATATCAGCCACTGAGGTACTGACATCTGGCTGAAATTTCCTCTAGGCCAGTCAGTAAGACCTTTTGTACCCTGCCCTGTTACTAGCTATGGTGTTTTCCTTCCTAGGGTGATACTCTTCATACCTTGTTAGTCATCCAGTCCTCCCTGTCATCAGTCATCCACCCCAGTCTGTGCCTGTACAGTGTTGCCTCCTTTTATATCCATACCTCCCCTGTCAGTCTCTATTTGCATTTTGTTTTTGCTTATTTGCCCCAGATACCTTTCTATGCACTCCTTCTTCCCTACATATGTATTTCTACAATACCCATCTAACCTTATTAAAAAAGGAGCTGAGCATCTTTGTCTTTAGGGCTAGTATTTAGTAACTTTAGAAGAACTTTGAAGAGCCCTGGCCACTGTAATTGTAACACGAGCATGGTTGCTTATGCTGCCACCTGTTTGTCTTGCCCAGCATTCTATATAGGAATGACTACCAGGAAGTTAAGACAAAGAATACTAGAACACTATAGGGATATACAAAACAAGAAAACCACTAATTCATTATATGTACATACGTATCATTGTCCAAATTTCAAAAAGTTTATTTTCTTTGTTATTGATAGGCTTTATACAAAGGAGTTTGGGGGAGACTACAAAACTGTGTTGGAGATAAGGGAATGTCTTTGGCAACTAAGACTGGATGCTAATAATGCTCCTGGTATTAATGATGCATTGTCTTTAGCATGTATTTTAAGACATAAGGCAGCCTGTATATAACACATAACTATGTTACTCTCAAACACAGTAACAGATATGAGTCTTCTGTTTATAAGGAGTGTTATTATTACACATGTTGCTTTTAATTTATTTTTTCTTATTATATTTTACTTCATTCTTTATTCTTATTTTTCAGTAGCAATTATTCATTATGACTTCAGTAAATAAAACACTGTTGCAGAGGAGTCTAAGGTTTGGCCAACAAGTATTTAAGGGGATGATTAATTAATTACTCTCCTGCCTTACTATCTTTGTCTAATTACACACTAATTGACAGTTGTATTTAAAGTTTGTTCTTATTGTAGTTAACTGACTCTGAAGATGCCCGTTAGGGTGAAAGCGCTTAGTCAGTAAATGTTGCTGTATTTATGGTTCTCATTTCAGTCTTGGACACTAAAGGTTCTGTGATTTTACCTGTTATGTTACCTCAGTGCCTTTCTGTTTACTAGTATTTCATCTTTGTCTTTATGTTCATCTGCTTCTTTTTTCCCCTTTCTGCTTTTTTATCACTCCATTTATTTTTGGTTTACATAACGATCAGTATTGAAATAAAGCTTTTGCTGTCTGCTCTGTGACCTTTCCCTATAATTCAGATGCATGAATAAGCTTATAATAAGATTATAAACTGCAGCTTTCCTGATCTAACTCTGCCATGTTCTTTAAGATTACTCCATCTCAACTTATGTTTACTCACTAATTTAATTTTCAAATGAAGCATCCACTACACTATCCAAGCAGACGAATATACAGCTCCCATATCCAAATGATCTTACTCATACTGGACATGGATGGACATGGTTCTCTGATATACATTTGTTTGTCCTAAATGTATTACAACGTGCATTATAGTTAGAAAGCTCAGTTTGCATTATGCAATCTGCACCTTTTAGCACAACAATTTTACAGATAATGAAATGCATTCCATTATTCAGTGTGCGACAGTGGTGAGGACTGCAGTGGGAGTGACAGATCAGTTTAAGGTGGAGGTGGGATTACATCAAGGATCAGCTCTGAGTCCTTTCTTATTTGCAGTGGTGATGGACAGGTTGACAGATGAGATCAGACAGGAGGCCCCGTGGACTATGATGTTTGCAGATGACATTGTGATCTGTAGTGAGAGTAGGAATCAGGTTGAGGAGACTCTGGAGAGGTGGAGATATGTTCTAGAGAGCAGAAGAATGAAGGTCAGCAGGGCTAAGACAGAATATATGTGTGTAAATGAGAGGGAGGGTAGAGGAATGGTGAGGATGCAGGGAGTAGAGTTGGTAAAGGTGGATGAGTTTAAGTACTTGGGATCAACAGTTCAGAGTAATGGTGAATGTAGAAGAGAGGTGAAGAAGAGAGTACAGGCAGGGTGGAATGGGTGGAGAAGAGTGTCAGGAGTGATTTGTGACAGACGGGTACCAGTAAGAGTGAAAGGGAAGGTCTACAAGAGGGTAGTGAGACCAGCTATGTTATATGGGTTGGAGACAATGGCATTGACAAAAAGGCAGGAGTCAGAGCTGGATATGGCAGAGTTAAAGATGATAAGATTTGCACTCAGGGTGACTAGGATGGATAGGATTAGGAATCAGTATATTAGAGGGTCAGCTCATGTTGGACAGTTTGGAGACAAAGCAAGAGAGACGAGATTGCGTTGGTTTGGACATGTGCTGAGGAGGGATGATGGGTATATTGGGAAAAAGATGCTAAGGATGGAGCTGCCAGGTAAGAGGAAAAGAGGAAGGCCTAAGATAAGGTTTATGGACGTGGTGAGGGAGGACATGCAGGCGGTTGGTGTGACAGAGCAAGATGCAGAGGATAGGAAGAAATGGAAAGAGATGATCCGCTGTGGTAACCCCTAACGGGAAAAGCCGAAAAAGATGATGATGATTCAGTGTCATTTTGTGATTAAGCATATGGACTGGATCTTTAGTACTTAAATCATACATACATGAGTACATTACAAAATATCACATCATCATCTTGTGTATCTCCTGTTTTGCTTTATTACATTTACCACATTGAAGTCAAAATCTCCTGCCTTTATTAAGAGGTGCCTACACTGAAGGCCAGCCCTGAATATTCTCTCACAATTTAAGAGGTTTTTTTTTTGGGTGTAGTCACTGTAAATCCATACAAAATTCACCTGATCTCTGCTCTGTTTGCCATACCCATACTAAATGCTCTACCTGCTGAAACTGCTGACCGTGATTTAATTCAACATTATAATTTTAAATGGAAAGCAGCCATCAAACAGGCTCACCCTTTTTAAGTGACCAGATACTCTGACTACCATAGGTTCATTGGTTCATAGGTAGGTACTAGGCTATCGGCCCAAGGGCCTATGTAAGCCTAGCCAACAAGGTTCCCTGGCTTACGCCACCCAAGAAGTGATCCTTGGGGTGTATTTCCTATTTCCCATCCACTCATCAAGATTTAAAAAACTTGACTATACCATTGTCCATCACTTGATACTAGTCATATCATAATACAATTTCTTCCTTGCCTTAGCCATTCAGTAATTCCCATCCCTTCTAATGCATTTTTGAACTATTAATATTTAGTGTCAATGTTTAATTTCCCCACAACTGGCTTCCTTATCCTTTGAGGTTTTTTTTTCTTACTCCCTGTGATTTGTCATTCCTCAGACTCTTCTTAACTTGATAGGTCCTCTTCATTTGTTCCTTTAAAAACTGAAAAAAAAATTTCTGTAAAAAGATAGTGTTATCCCTAGTTGTTGAAGGAGCAGGGGTCCTTTTGGGATTACTAAAATGAACACCCTTTGGGGAACAATATTTTGATGGACTGAGGCCTATGTTACTGTACCTGCTACCTGTACAGAATCTCTCACAAATAATGTTATTTTTAATTTTCCATAACTTGAATACTTTTTGACAGTCAGCCCCCCCCCCAAAATAGTTGCCTCATCTTGCGCAACACTTAATGGAGCTTTCTTCCGAATGCCCATTTGTCTCACATCCAGAACATATAAACTTGCCATATTTGGTCTTAAAATGAATAATATGCCCATAAAAGAAAAAGGAAAATATTTTGACAGGGCTGTCTATAAAAGAGCTAATTTGATCCCATGTAGAAGAAATTGCTTTTCTCAAAGATTCAGCATACCATTTTCTTTTAAAGCGGTATATATATATATATATATATATATATATATATATATATATATATATATATATATATATATATATCCCTGGGGTGAATTTCCTATCTCCCATCCATTCGTCAAGTTCCTTTTGAAGTGGGCCAAGCAGGAACTCTGCTTGACATGTATGGGCAGTCTATTCCAGAGTATGGGGAGTCTCTGGGTCAGGAACCTATCCCTCCAGCATGTTTTGTTCATTGTGGTGACAATCTTTAGATCCCTGGAGCATGTGGCTTGGAGGGATTGGGATTTTTTTAAGTGGAGTATGTGCAACAGCTAAGGGTTTGACATGGCCTTGCATGTTAAGCAGAGATCGCCTCTGAGTAGACGATATGGCACAGAGTATAGATGGAGTTTTTTTAGATGGTCAGCATAGGGCATCTGCTTTAGGCCTGTGATTCTTTTACTGAGGTATTTCAGTGACCTTTCCAGCTGTTGCAGATGTCTTGTGAGGTATGGGGCATTGTACTCTATAATGGGTCTAATTAGGGATGAGTACAATGGGACAATGACCTCCTTTTTTCTGGATGAAAAGCCCTTAGCGATGAGGTGTGCCACATAGAAGGATTTCCTGACTGTTGTGGTGATGTGGTTATCGAAGGTGAGACCACTGTCTACCTGTGTCCCCAAGTCTCTCATCACACTTTCGGTGTTTAGTGTACTGCCATCTGTGTGGTAATTCATAGGTACATGTTTTTTCTGAAAGGGGATAACCATACATTTCTTGGCATTAAGCTTGAGCCCATGGCTCTGGCACCAAGCATCTGTTTCTGTGAGACCCTTTGGTAGAATATCCACATAATTTTGGGATTCAGTAATGGCTCCCAGTTTGCAGTCATCTGAGAACTTTGTTAGCCAGAGTCCCTTAGTGTTGGCCTGTACTTCAGAGACGTAGATGCCAAACAAGAGCGGTCCCAGGACTGAGCCCTGAGGTACTCCACTTGTCCCTTGTCTTGAGCTGGATTTGGAGTCGACTACGTTTACAGTCTGGGTTCTGTCAGTAAGCTAGTTGGCAACCTATCGAATGATGTAGGGTTTTATGCCCAGCTTAGTAAGTTTATCTATGATTCCAGAGTGGGGAATGGTGTCAAAGGCCTTGGTGAGGTCCAAATAGGCTGTGTGGACTGGCTTACCCTCATCCACAGCTCTGGAGACTGATTCGAAGAAGTCAATCAGGTTCAGGAGACAAGATCGGCCCTTCACGAACCCAAACTGGGTGGAGTCCAGTGTTTGAAGGTTGCCAATGTCTTTGTTTATAAGTTCCATGATAATGCGTTCCATGCCCTTGCAGATCAGGCTCGTCAGACTGATGGGATGGTAGTTCCTGGGATCCAAGCTGGATCACCCCTTGTGGAGTGGGATAACTGTAGCTGTGTGCCACTCAGTGAGCATGAAGCCTGAGGTAAGGCTATGATTAAACATGACACTTAGGTGAGGTGCCAGTTTATTTTGTAGTTCATGTAGTACACAGCCCGGGATGTCATCTGGTCCCATGGATGCTGTATTCTTAGCTTTGGAGAGTGCGGTTTCTACCTGTGTGGCCATGATTACCAGAATTTGGCAATATTTTGGTATTGAGATGGGCCCTTTAGGGGGTGAGACGGGGGTGAAGTTGGCACTAAATCGATCTGCCAAGATATTGGCAATGCACTTGGGATCAGTATATTTAATGCCATTCTGTTGAAGCTCAGAGCAGATCTGAGCATTGCCATTTAGATTCTTGACATAACTATAGAATGCCTTGTGGTTGTCTTTGGAATCTTTGGCAATATTATTTTCATAACTAGCTTTGGAGGATTTTATGAGGAATCTCAGCTGGTAAGGGAGTTTTTTGCATCCTGGGATTTTCCTCTTTTCTGCAACAGTTTCTTCCTTCTGTTGTATAGTTTGTTTATGGCAGGGAACTACCAGATTGGTTTCCTTTTTTGGAGGAGAGCATCTTGGTTCTTTTTAGGATGGCACGATTCATGCATGAGTGGATGTGCTCGTACAGTGCCTTAGAGTAGGATTCAACATTCGAACTTTCAGCTCCCGTCTGCATGGGTGTCATGAAGTTTGTCACTTCTGACTTGAGTAGCATGAAGTTAGCTTTGGAGAAGTTTTCTACAGAGGTTTCCTTACTGGGGGGTGGGGGTGGGATGTGGATGTCAAGAGTGATTAGCTTATGGTCAGACCTCACCAATGAGGGGGGGTGACCACTGGTGTGGAGCATCTATCTCCCATGTTGGTAATGACCAAGTCTAGGATATTGCAGCCCCTGGTGGGACAATGGATTAGTTGATCCAGGGCATTGGAATTTATGAATTCCAAGAACCATTGGGAAAAGGTATTGGTACCCGAATAGTTTTCCCAGTTAATGGCAGGGTAGTTGAAATCACTCAGTATTAGGATGTTTGGTTGTACCTTAATATTTTCCAATATGTTTAGAAAGGTGTAGTGAGAATCTTGGGGCATGGTGGGGAATCTGTAGCAAGCTACAATTTGGATTGCAGTCTTACCTAGTGTTAGTTGCACCTGGATAATCTCAGATGCATTGTGTTGGGTAACTAGCCTGGAGGTGTGAATATCTTTGGTGAATATGGACACTCCTCCACCTTTGGTGTTTCAGTCTTGGTTTGGTGGCCGAAAAGTGTGGTAAGAGTTGTAGCCTGGTATTGCAGGGGTGCTCTCTGGAGCCTTGAACCAGGTCTCAGTTACTGCACAGATATCAATGTTCTCCATTTTTAGGAGTGCCTCGAGAGAGAGTGCATTTTGAGGTTTAGACTTCTAGCATTGAGTAGCATTACCTTTAGATTTTGCATGCTTGTATCTGTTAACGGTGGTAGTTTTGTCCTTTGAACCTTGCCTAAAAAAGGCACTATAAGGGTGGCAGGAGCTTTTGCCAGTAACCTGAATCCCAGGGGCGACAGGTGTAGACTATCTCTGGCAAAGAATCGTGATTTGTTGATCATGTCATCCCAGGCAGACAGATACTGGATACCCCTTTGAATGACACCAGAAGCTTAGCCAATCATTTTGTCCTTATATTGTGGTATCATTCTGGACAAAGGCAGGATGCTACTCAGTGCTAGGGTCATACCTGCTTGGGCCACATGATCCGAGAGCTCTTCCATGTCTCTTTTCATGTAGTCCAGGGAGGTACGTCTCAAGTCATTCTCTCCAACATGGACAATGACAGAGTCATATTTGTACTTGTTGTGGAGTGCCTTGAGTGCATGCATTATGTGGCAGATCCTGGCACCCGACAGGGTAGGGAGAGTAAACTATATCTTAACTCTTTCTAGTTTGCATGTAAACCTAGAGAAAAAGTCACATTTCCATATAATAGTGTGTGTGCTGTCAGGTGTCTAGATTAGAGAAAAATTATACAAATGAAGATGGTCAATGAGTACGTGTAATCAGGGATTAAACTGATGGCAAAGTACAATACACTTAGTGCAATTAACAGTCATCCCTTTCTTTTGGGATCATTTAAGGAAACACAGCATGGAAACAATTATGTTCATTATTTTTGAGTACAGGCTATGTTATTAGGATACATGTATTGGCTACAGTAATCTTCATGCATTATTTACTGCATATTGCCCTCACAAACTCTTCACCAGTAACCCCAAAATATGCATCTTTCTCTTGGAATTCAGAGCCACCATGTATATAGCTAGAAATGCATATTTTATACTCAGACCTCATTCTGTTTCTGCACCACCCATCTACCATTTTAAAAAAAACTCCAATCTGTTTTCTCTATAAATTTCAAAAAGGGACACATTATTTCCAACTGTTGTAACCTTTAACCACAAAAAAAGTTATTAAAGATGTGCAGTCCTATCAGATAAGCATGTTTAGTATAGGTCTGTACAGTTAACAATAGTTCATAGGTTCATAAGGCTGATAGGTATATACTAGGCCAATGACCATCAGGATCTTTATAGTCTTAGCCATGCAACCCAAACCAATTGTGTCCCCATGTACCTTGGGTGTATATTAGCAGGGATATGTTAGTTTGGAGGGGCTAAGGGCTTTGTGTGTGTGTGTGGGTGTGGTGGGGGGTGTTAGGTAATATTTTACTTACTATCTTCCATTGTCTGTTAGAGACATGAGGCCAGAATGGGGGTGAATTTATAATTTCCCATCCAATGGTCAAAGTTACTCTAGAGTAGTGTCAGGGATGAATTCTGCCTCAAATTGATCTGCAGCCTGTTCCATAGCTCAGGGATCCTTTGAGACACACATTGGTCTTACCAGTATGTTCTATTTGTATCACAGGCAAAGTTAAAATCCTCTGATCTAGCATTTCTAATGCTGTTCATTTTATGGTTGTGCAAAAGACCCATGAGGGCAGGATCTAAGGATGCCTTATATGGCATGCTTAGATCACGTCTCAATAACCTGCAGGAGATTGAGTACAGAGATAGGACCTTAAGGTGATCTGTGTAGAACAGTCTGTTAATTCCCTGACTTCTTCTAGTGAGGAACCCCTGTGGGCATTCCAGCTGTAGCAAATGCCTGGTCAGGTACATGATAATGTGGGCATTCCAGCTGTAGCAAATGCCTGGTCAGGTACATGATAATGTGGGCATTCCAACTGTAGCAAATGCCTGGTCAGGTACATGATAATGTGGGCATTCCAACTGTAGCAAATGCCTGGTCAGGTACATGATAATATGGGCATTCCAACTGTAGCAAATGCCTGGTCAGGTACATGATAATGTGGGCATTCCAACTGTAGCAAATGCCTGGTCAGGTACATGATAATGTGGGCATTCCAACTGTAGCAAATGCCTGATCAGGTACATGATAATGTGGGCATTCCAACTGTAGCAAATGCCTGGTCAGGTACATGATAATGTGGGCATTCCAACTGTAGCAAATGCCTGGTCAGGTACATGATAATGTGGGCATTCCAACTGTAGCAAATGCCTGGTCAGGTACATGATAATGTGGGCATTCCAACTGTAGCAAATGCCTGGTCAGGTACATGATAATGTGGGCATTGTACTCAATGATGGGTCTGATAAGGAATGAGCCAAGTGGTGCTATCACTTCTTGGACCTGGATGCCATACTCTTACTTTTAGGATGGGCAACATAGAATGACTTGCTACCTTGGCTATGTGTTGGTTGAAGGCCAGATTATTGTCTGTATATGTTGTCAGATCCCTAACTACCAGATCAACCCTTAGGGGTGTCTGTGAGATTGAGGAAGTGTGTTTCCCAGTCTATAGAGGGTTCGTTAAAGCCCCCACTGAATATGGTGTTTGAATGGATGGTGAGTGTCTCCAGTAGGTCTAGGTATGAGTTATGAGATGCTTGGAGCATAGATGGTGACCTATAGTTAGAAAGGAGATGGTAAGGGATTTCATCTATGGTGACTTGCACATGGATGAGCTCTAGGGCATCATCCTGTTTCACCAACCTAGAGGCATTTTTGTTGCTAATGTAGACTGAGACACCAATACCATTAGACATTGTCTATGCTGCTGTTGGCCTAAATGTGCAGATGACACTGTAACCTTGCACTGACAGAGCACTTTCTATGACTTTAAAGCAAGTGTCGGTAATGGCACAGATGTCAATATTTTCCAGAGCAGTAACGCTTGTAGGATGTGGAGCTTCTTGTTGAAGATCCTAGCATTGAACAGTGACACCTTAAAATTGCTTTGTTTTTTGTTTTTCTATCTCTTGGAAGGTCATTTTGGCATGTTCAAAAAAGCTGTAAGGGGTGGATATAGTTTTAGCCAAAATCTGAAAGCCGGAGAGATAGGTGCAGACCGCCCTTGGCAAAACAATGTGTTCTTTTAAATATTTCCTCACATAACTAACAGTGTAGACAGTTATAAACACAATGCTGTTTGGGCTATAAAGTTTATGATATATATATATATATATATATATATATATATATATATATATATATATATATACAGATATATATCTATATATTAATATCTGTAAATATATAGATATGTATCTTTATCTCTATCTCTATCATCTATGTACTTACATATATATTTATCTATTTATATATCTATATATATATTATATATCTATATATATATTAATATATATATATATATATATATATATATATATATATATATATATATGTGTGTGTGTGTATATAAATATATATATATATGTATATATATATATATATATATATATATATATATATATATATATATATATATGTATTTATCCACACACACACACACACACACACACACACACACACACACACACACACACACACACACACACACACACTAATACTTTTACATATAAAAAGCTGTACTTGCTGTTCTTTATATTCTTTTTTTAGTTCTTCCCAGAATGCTCATGTATGGACTTGTAGTTACTTCATTGGGTATTATGTCTATCATGTGCTTCCATTTGGGCATATATTCCACATCCTGAATCAGATATATTAATATAAGCTGCATTGCTTTGTAGTATGCTTTTAGATCTGGAAGTCTCAAACCACCCAGTTTCTTTGTCATTATTAGTGTTATTACCTTTTATCCCATTGTACTCTTTCCTTCTTATTGTCCCAAAGAAACTTTTTCATTTTCTTTATCATATTCTGCCATATCTGATATCTCATTTGATACATATAAACCTGACCTACACAAAAAACAGTGATACCAAAAACATCAGAAACACTTGTATCTTATGATCAGTTTCCACCAATAACATTTTCCATAGTTGTGTCTTATTTATCATCTTTTCAGTAATTTCTTCCCCATTTCTTAGGTTGCTTGTTGAACATTCCATTTCAGCCACATTCCTAGACATCACACCCTGTCATGATCCCACAAAAAGGGGAAGCTCTACACCTCATCAGGACTTAGGGCATAGCTCATTACCATAACCTTCATTTTTGCTTTATTTATCTTGTATCCTGCTATACAATTAAAGCACTTTAGTTTACTGAATTTAATTTTGTATCATGTTCCAGACTGGAAACATATACTATTTTATTGTCTGCAAAAATGGCTATTTTCTCATTAATATTTCTCTGTTTATCTCCAGTTATGTTTATCTTATACCTCTGGCTAATGGCTCTAAATATTAAGCAGAGAGTAATGGTAAAAGTGAACAGCTCTGCCTTGTTCTTTTTAAAAGGCTAAATGCTTTATATAACTTCCTACCACACTTCACCCTAGCTTAATCTCCCTGTAGATAATAAATATTAATGTTGTCCATGATTGTGGAAATCCAAATGCCTAAAGGGAACTCTTCATAAATTCCTAACTTACTCTATCAAATGCTTTTTCAGCATCCAAATGTAGTAACATCAATATATTATTATTGTCTGGAGAATTAAAGAAAGTGGTCTTCATTTTTATTAAAATGACTGAGGAACAAATGAAGGACATGTTGCATCATTTTAAATCATAAAGACTGTTAAAATTGACAGATGTTTGCCTACCTTTTTCAAACCCAGCAATGATGCAGGTCTTTTATTCTTGACAATATCTTTGCTATTTTTTTTTGCCAAAATTATCATAAACACTTTGTAGTCATGATTTAAAATTGAAATGGGCCAGTAAAATCCTGGATTATCTTTTCCCTTCCTTGGTTTAAGTACCACTGCTGCATCTTTTCAAGGCAAGGGTTCATCCCTACCCAGAAAAAAATAAAATCAACTAGCCAGACTCTTATTATCTCCTGTGCCTTCTTTTTCCATACTTCTGCCAGAGTTCCATCATTCTAAGGGTTTCCCTGTATTCTGTTTTCTCAGTGCTTCTTTATGTTGTCTCCTTTATTCTTATGGAAATATCCCTCTTTCTGTTTCTGTTAAAAGAGGAAGTTGTATCTACCTAAAGCATGTCAACATGTCCTGTGTGGGATTCTCAACATCAACATCTTGTTTATATAGTGTACTGGAATAATTCACCATTACATTCATAGTTTTTCCTAGGTCCACTTTTACCTGCCATTTTCATTTTTCATTTTTATTTTTATTTAGCCTTTGTTGACTGGGTTAGTTCCCCTAGGCTAATAGCCTTTTTTTATGGGAGACCTTAGGTGGTGTTTATACTACTAGGGGAAATTTGGCCAAGGCATTGGGGAAAGTACAATTGTGTAAAATCTTACCATAATGGTAAATGTCCTTGCCTTACAAATGGGATTCCCTGCCATGAAACCCTCCGACCAGCTAGTTTACCAAAGTCTACCATTGCTTTAAGGTACACTGAACATCACCTATACACACTTTGCATAGGGAAGGGCATAAAGGTGACATTCAGGCATACCATCCTCAGAACTGATTGCCCCAGCAGGAACAGCAGTCCAAGGAAAACCAAGCAGAACCTGCACACCCAGGAAAGAAATAAGACAAGGAAGATGGAGGGAGGGAGTGAATACTGCAGCGGTGAAGCCAAGGACATCTACCATCATGGTAAAATTTTACACGACTGTACTATGTCCTTACATTCACCGCTGCAGTATTTCTTACAAATGGGAGAGTGCAAAAGATCAAGAAGAAACCTGGGAGGAGGAAGCAATAGAGCCCTCCAAGAAGCCATGAAGAATAGCAGCAGCAAAACCAGCTCTAGCCCTGGAGATACCATCCAACTGGGAATGTTTGGTAAAGGTATGCACAGAAGTCCAGGTAGCAGCTTCAAGAACAGAATTAGCATCTAAGCCTTTGAAAAAGGCATGAGAAGAAGTCACAGCTCTAGTAGAATGAGTCTTAACAGAAGAAGGAAGACTCTCACTATGAAAAGTATAACAAAAGGAAATAGCCTTTGAAATCCAAGTGGAAATAGTTTGCTTGAAAACAGCAAAATCCAAAGACTGAGGATGAAAGGAAAGAAATAACTGGTCAGACTTTCTGATAGCTTTAGTTTTATCTAAATAAAATCTGAGCTGTCTATGCACATCTAAGGTATGCAGCAACCTCTCACTGTCAGAGTGTGGAGAGCGGAGAAAAGCAGGCAAATTAATAGACTGATTAAGCAACAACTCATTAACCACTTTGGACATGAAAGAAGGATTAGTATGCAAGGGCACCCTGTCCTCATGAAATATCAAAAAAGGTGGACAAGCCATAAGGGCTTACAACTCAGACACTTGTCTGGCAGAAGTAAGAGCTAACAAAAGAACCTTCTTCCAAAAACAATGTTGTAAGGAAGGCAAAACAACAGGCTCAAAAGAAGCCTGAGTCAATTTTTCCAGAACAAAATTAAGATCCCAGGGAGGAGGAAAAGGCTTCCTAAGAGGTCTAATATTAAGGACATCTTTAAGAAATTGCTTAGCCTCAAATCTAGAGGCTAATGGGGAAGTTAAAGGCACACAAGTAGAAAGAGCTGATAAGTGGGTCTTAATAGAAGAATAGGCCAAACCAGCATTGAGCAACTCACACAAATAAGACAGAACCAAAGTAACATCCACAGAAAGTGGGTCCAGGTCACATTTTAGACACCAAATAGAAAACCTCTTTCATTTAGGAAAGTAGGATTTCCTAGTAGTAGGTTTCCTGGCCTCCTGCAGGACCTGTAGCATGTCCTCAGAAAAAATGTGTCTATAAGGGATCAAAACCCTATCACCCACAATGTCAGTTGAAGTGTGGACAGGTGGGGCTGGATGAGAGACCCCTTGTCTTGTTTGAGGAGATCCACCCTGTGAGATAACTTGTGATGACTGCCCTTGGTTAGATGTAGAAGTAGAGGGAACCAGTACTGTCATGGCCAAAAGGAGGTCACCAACTAAATTTTGGGAGCATCCTGTTAAATCTTGAAAAGGACTCTCGGAATGAGAGGAAGGGGAGGGAATGCATAAAGAAACATCCCCTTCCAAGAAAATGAGAGAGCATCCACCTTTCATACCAGAGGACCTGGGACTCTGGCACAAAACAGTGGAAGTTACCTGTTCAGGGGGGAGGCAAAGAGATCCACTTGAGGAGTACCCTACTGGTGAACAATGTCCAGAAACACATCCCTGTGAAGCATCCATTCGTGGGAGTGAGTGAAGGACCTGCTCAGACTGTCTGCCACAATGTTCTGACCTGAAAGAATATAAACTGCCTGAAGAGTCACTTGATATTGGACATCCAGATTCCAAACCAGAAGTGTCAGCTGGCAAAGATGTAAGATCTCGTACTCCCCTGTTTGTTGATATACCACATGTATGTGATTATCTTGAGAGGCCCCGGGGAGAAGAGAGGATGAAAGGCCTGAAGAACAAGAGCCCTCATCTCTTTGATGTTGATGTGGTCCCTCCACTGACGAAGCAGCCACACTCCCTGAACCCTCAGAGAACCCAACATTGCTCCCCATCCCACATCCAAAGCATCTGTGAACAAAGCCTGAGAGGGAACAGGATGTTGAAAAGGGAGTCCTGGATTCAGAGACAACTGCTAAATCTACCGCAGAAGTTATTTCTTGAGAAATGGGAGAAGAGGAACAAGAAAGTTTAGAGGATGTGCATGCTGAAGCCTCACAGACTTAAGAAACAACTGGAACTTCCTCATGTGGAGTTTGGCCAGAGGGAGCATCAGAATGGTGGAAGCTATGAACTACAGAGCCCTCAGAAACTCCCTGGCTGTAATGGAAGCCAGGGGAAGGAGAGGTTGAAAGAAAAAAATGAGAGTTAATGCCTTTAGAGGAGGCAGGGATGCCAGCATTGGCACGGTGTGAATCCTGCAACCCAGAAAGACATGATCCTGAGAAGCAGTCAGGGAAGACTTCTTGAAGTTGATCATGAACTCCAGGCTCTGAAGAAGAGAAATGGTGAAATGGAGATTTTGCAAAAAGACCTCTGGAGAAGATGCCTGAAGCAGCAGGTTATCCAAATAGGGAAAGATTTGGATCCCTTGAAGCCTGCAAAAGGCAATCACAGGAGTGAGGCATTTGGTGAATACCCTTGGGGCAGTAGAAAGGCCAAAGGGCAAAGCACAAAACTGAAAATGCCAGGAAGCAACAGAGAAATGCAAACATCTGAAAAGAGGATGGATCAGAATATGGAGATAAGCATCCTTGAGGTCCATTGACACCAGAAAGGCCTGAGGGAGCAAAAGAGGAAAAAGGGACTGAAGGTACAACATTTGAAAAGAGGGTACCCTTAGAAAAGTGTTGAGATGGGAGAGGTCTAGAATAGGCCTCCAAGTACCATCTTTTCTGGGCACTAGAATCATTCTGGAATAAAACCCTTTCCCCCTTTGGGACACAGGCACCTCTTGAATAGTACCCTGAGATAAGAGGTCTCAAAAAAACCTCTGGGAAAAAAAGGAAGTTGTTCCCAAGGAGGCTGAGGAATGCCCATAAAAAGAGGCTGGGAAATCCAGACCATGAAGTACCCCTGCCAAATGACTGACAGAACCTAAGAATCCTAGGTGATTCAGAGCCAAACAGGAAGAGAAAGAGAAAGGCGAAGAGAAAGAGGAATGTGGCCGGGAACAGGCAGACAGTCAGACGGAACCTGGTTTGTCAGGAAAGGAAGTCTTAAGAATCCCTGCAGTCTGAGTGGCTTTAGCAGAACAGAGTACATTTACCTTTTTACCTTTAGGAAGAGGGTGAGATTGCCTACGAACAAAGGCTTACTTAGAAGGGTAGTTCCACTGAAATCGAGGCACAGGAGAAACAAAGACATGCTTAAGGTCCTGTAGAGCCTTCCGCTTCTCCTGAAGAGACTTAAACAACCCAGCAGCTGCTTCACCAAACAAAAGAGTATTATCCAAAGGAACGTCCATCAACTTAGCCTTATTATCATCAGGCAAAGGTTGAAGCCTAAGCCAAGAAAACCTCCTCAGAAACAAACCAAAAGCAGCAGTCCTAGAAGAGGTATCTGCTGCATCATAACTACATTTGATAGAATGATGAACTACCTGAGAGGAGGTTCCAAGCAAGGAAAGAGCAGAAGATCTGCTCTCAGAGTCAGGAAGATCAGAAAGAAGCTGACAAGCCTGAGAAAGAAGAGCCAAGACATACCTAGAGATATGGGTCTAATAATTAATAGCCCTAAAAGCTAGGGCAGCTGAAGTATAGAACTTCTTACCCAGCATGGTTCAACTGTCCTTGTCAGAAGGTAGTAACTTCAATGAAGGAAGCAGTTGAGAAGGCTTATCAGAGGCTGCAGACACCACAGAGGGGTCAGCAGCAGGACATTTACACAAAAAGGAACAATCATCAGGTACTCTATAAAATCTATTAGATTCCTTGGGAGCAGGGGGCAGAGAATCCAGTGCTTTAGAGGCATTGGAAAAAAAACATCCAATAAAGCAGGTAAGACAGGAGGAATGGCCGCAGGTTTAGGAGATTCCATCTGCAGTAATGTATGGTACATCTTATGGATATCCAAAACCTGGGCACAATTCCACAGAAAAAAATCCATCATCCTAGAGGTTGTGTCCCCAAAGTAAATTTCCTCAAAAGGAGTATCTAGAGTATGAAAAGCCTCCTCCTCAGACCCATAGTCTAAAGGAGAAGGAATCTGGGAAGAATATGCAAGGGAGTCATCATCAGAATAACCTCGGAAGAATGCAATTCACTGGGCCTTTTAGGGGAAGAAGAGGACCAAGGAGGAGAAGGAACTGAAACCCCTTGAGGAGGCCTCAATGCCAGTAAAGCATTAAATAACTCCTTAGTAAAGGCCTGCCACTCACTCTGTGGATCCCTAGGAGCTGCAGAAACATAATTAGTTTTCTGTTTCTTCTTCAAGGAGACATCCATCCTAGAAACCTGAGAAGGCCGAGACTCAGGACAGCATTCCACAACAGTAGTAGGAACTTCTTCCCTAAGGAGAAACTGTGTAACCCCTCTAGACCCTTGGAAACAGTCAACCACAGTTCCCTATGAATGCCCAAAATAAGTGTCTGCAAAGCCTCGTTGGACGTGCTGCCTGCCAGATCGTCACCGGCCTCCAACTCAGACATGGCAGAAGAATCTGATAAAACAACCAGGCAAGCCTCTGGCTTCATAACAACCTCAGGAGAAACTCCCAGCAGAGGCTGGACAGTGGAAGATTCCGGCCTTACCTTATGCACCTTCTTCTTCCCTAATGGCTGACCCTCGAGACAGGAAGTTCAATCTATAGTATCTCCAGCAAGAAGTTTAAGACACTGGTTCTCAAGATACAATTTAAGGGAAGAAAGCCTACTATGAAGAGTGTTGGGGACAAATGCCTGACAGAGCAGGATGTACAGTCGTGAGCAGCACCTAGGCAAAAAAGGCACTTATTGTGGCGGTCTTTATGGGGAATCAGTCTCCCACACTAGCATTTACCCTTTCTGGATGACATGAACCCCAACCAGTACAAAAAAAAACAGAGAAAGTAACCAAAACCCCAACTGGATACTTATCTGCAACTGTGAAGACTCCAGCAAACAGGAGGAACACACAGGAATGCCAACAAACAGAAAAACATTATAAAAAATGGACAAAGGTAACAGACTGATGGTTAAAACAGCATTCAGACTGGCAGCAAAGAAGTTCTGAGGATGGTACGCCTGAATGTTACCTTTATGCCCTTCTCTAAGTAAGGTGTGTGTAAGTGACATTCAGTGTACCTTAAAGCAATGGTAAACTTTGGTAAACTAGCCGGTCGGAGGGCTTCATGGCAGGGAATCCCATTTGTAAGGAATACTGCAGCAGTGAATTTAAGGATATCTTCCTCTACTGTTTTCAGGAGGTGCAGTGAGATCTTTTATATTCACTTGAGCCATCACAAACTCAAGCAGATAAGGCCTTGGTTTAATGTCTCATTTGAAAGATGCCACACTCAGGAGTGCAACACCATTTATACTGCACTGCAGTGTCAGCTATCAATCTACCTGGTGTAGGAAAAGAACCCTCAGCCTTCTGCACCAAAGGTGAGTATGTTACCTGTTGCACCACTGCCACTGTGATATTGAATTTAGTTATTACCTTTAATACCTTTTGTTGTCTCAAATGTTGAACCAGCTAATTGGTTGCACTAGGGTCATTGTAAAAAATATAGTTTTTTGAAACCACTGCTCTCTGTTCATTCACATTTTCTAAGCACTTATGCATATACATTCTAGCTTCTTTCAACTGGTCATCAACCTATTGTGTAGCATTTATTTATTTATTTTTTTGCTTCTGTAAATCTTTAACTTTTTAAGCCCTCTAGATACTTGTATTGACTATTTTATCATCTCTTATTTGCTTTTATTGTGACTGCATTTCTAACCTTCAGTTGACAATTATCCAAATTCTTTGCAAGGTCTTTACTGCTTAGGTTCAAATCTAATAGCATTTCATTTAAAGTTTGCTCTACCCAATCACTAAACAGCTTTTTTTTTTCAGAAGGAATACTAAAAGAATTTTAGTGTTTATCACAATACATATTTATTGTTTACAAAGCCTAATGTGTGAAGGTGCATGGTCTGACACTATCACCAAATGTATTTTCATGATTAGAACCATGTTGCATTATTCTGTTGATATGTAACATCTAACTAATTTTCCCAGGAGCCATGCTTCACTGAAAATGTGTATATTCAACTTCATTCTGTTTTATTTCCATTACATTAATAAGCCCAGCTACTTGTATATATATTTTTCTAAGTATCTTCTCCAGGTAGTATTCCATGATATTATAAAAGACATCTTCCTTAGTTCCTATAGTTTTCCAGTCTCCTGGTACTACCATACATACTTGATAAAATGCTATAGATAATATTATTTATATCTTCCTTCTCTGCTTTTGGTGGAATATTAAGTGCAGTCGGTGTAATTCTGAACAGCCTGCCAACAACCACCCCCCACACTAAATATGTCCTTCCTTTCTTCCTCAGTTATTTTAACTAAAATTAAAATCCCTTTCTTTAATTCTCTTTCTAGTCCAGAAAAACATACTCTTTCTTACTCTTCTTCACAAAATTTCACAGTTTCTAAAAATCTAGATGTGTTTCCTAGAGCATTATTATTTCCACATTACTATTGTAAATAAATATCAATACCTTCTGTTTTTTCATCAACAAACTCTTTTATATTTCAAACCAATAAATCAAATTCTGCATAATAAATATTACTTTTTATGCTACTTAACTTACATTCTTTGTCTTTGTATTAAAATGGTTCTTCGTGGCCTGTTTTATCAGTTTTGTGCCACTTTATATTCTTCTAAAATACTGTCTCAACTGAACCTGGTCTCCCAATAAACAAATAAATAAATCCTTCTCTAACTGGGAATAAACAGCATATTAACTATATACATACTTTTGCATACCCACAGGGCTTCTAAAATACTGTCTCAACTGAACCTGGTCTCCCAATAAACAAATAAATAAATCCTTCTCTAACTAGGAATAAACAGCATATTAACTATATACATACTTTTGCATACCCACAGGGCTTATACTCCATGCAAACAGCCTTCTTTCACAATTGTCATTCAAATTCTTTTGGATAGAAGAACAGCCATTGAAAATCACTGATCATGCTTAATTTATTTTTTTTCTTAGGCTATCTGTTCTATCATTATGTTGCTAATTAATTACCCAGTAAATATTTTAGATGCTATGACTGTTTTAAAAGTCAAAATTTGCTATCCAGATACAGTGATTCCATCCTTTTGAAATTAAGTAATTTGCACACTGGTCATTACTGATCTCAGTGGTTTTATATTACATAATATAATTGATTATCTTTTTCATTCTTCAGTCATTTACTTCTTTCCCCCTGCCTTCCAGTTTGTTATAACACCCTTATTAAAAGCAATTTATAGTTTGTGAACAGGGACTTTTATGATACAGCATGCAGTGTTGATTCCCCCAATTCAGTTAAATCTAAACTTTCATTTTAAGTAAAGTTTTGATATGTAATACTTACATTATTACACTATATTAATCAAGTAGTTATTTTCTGTCTAGTACTTATGGATTTCAGTCATTGTAAGGTTTCATTTAGAATGAAACTTGTATTTTGATTATAGCACATCTTCTACATAAACTTTTACTATTATTTGAAGCCATACCTAATTAAAATTTCCATTGTCTCATTTTTTCCAAAACATTTTACCTGTACATCTTTGCCCAGCACATCTGTCAACCCCTGCTTTAATCTCCACCTGTCCAGCAAACATATAAAATTGTTTACAGCATACTTTTTTCATTTCTTGTAAAAACAGTGAAGGGGGCACAGGATTTGCCATATCAAGAACACCATTCGTAATCTATGCTCAGTGAGAATGCCTCTCTTAATAGAGCTTGACCTGGTACTCTAAACCCACAAAAATATCTAGCAATTAACATTCTCACTGCTGTGGTATCAAAAACCTTGCTGATTGGCTAATCAAAACCAATACATGTTTTCAGTGAATAAACTCCGTTATGAAAAGAAAACTTGCAGTTGTTCTGCAAATTTAATTTCTGTGACATTTTTCTGAAAAAATATCCAAATGCTATTTAAATTCGTCATCATGCTAAAATTAATTCTAAGCATATCAAAAGAATATATATCATTCCAAATTTCCCCTAACATCTAATCCATACCAAAGGGTTTGCTCTTACAAAGTTAGTCTGTATCCCAAAAGTGCTATAACCTTTTTCTAAATAAGTCATTAGCTATTTAAACTCCTTCACATTTTTACAAATATTTCCAAGTTACCAGAATATGAAAGCATTGAGGGAAAAATCAAACCAGTAGGACAGGATAAATTATCCATCGTAAAAGGGAGGGGACAGTCTAAGCCCATCCTGTGCCATAATCCCTTGTAGGAGGGGTGTTGGTGCAAGGGCTAGTCCAGAGGTGTGCATTTATCCAGAAAGCTGTTTCAGTTGTAGTCATCATTATATAGGAGCATGCATATACTATGTGGAGGCCCTGTGGTCCCCATGTTGATGCTGGTATTCTGCCAAAGGAGAATAAGCCTAAATAAAATAAATTAAAAATATATTCTCATTGTTGTGATGCTGTCAAGAGCCCAACACACTGCTGTGGCAACCTGTATAAAGGTCTCCCCTGACCAGTTTTCTCCTTCACTGCAGAATATTCAGGACAAGGGTATAAATTGGCATGTCTGACAGTAGGAGTCTTGATGGTTGTGATGACCCCTCTTTACCCTGGCCAGCAATCAAGGAGCCCCAGTCTTCACCACTGACACCAGTGAGAGGTGGGAACTAAAACAAGAATGGATTTACACAGTATTTCAAATGCACCTCTCTATATCAAGCACAATTTCCTTCAAGAGCACATAGGGAACCTGCTCAAGACCTGGGACTGGACTCTCCTCTGTTTCTCCAGATCCCAAACAAGACTCACCTTGGAACCCCATGTCCCAGTTCCAAATATCTGGCACATACACTTCAATATCTGATTTTTCACACACACACACACACACACACACACACACACACACACACACACACACACACACACACACACACACACACACACACACACACACACACACACACACGCACACACACACACACATCTGGAAAAGACTATCACAGATACACCAGCTGTATCCCTTCTCTCCAGACTATAAGGTAGATTGCTGCCACCAGTCAGATACTTTAAGGTTCTTACAAAGGGTAACCAATTATACTGTGTCAAATTAATACTGCTATAAATGGTAGAGTGTGTTCGAAGCAGTAAGGCTTATTGAGTGGCCACAGTGTCACTAAAATAAGCACAAGTACTCTCAAAATGTTGAAAATATTCTGTAAAAGACCATCCACAATGAAAAGGTATAAAAATATTTATTAGTGGATAATAAAATAGAAAACAGGAGAATACTTAATATTTTGTTACAATAAACATCAGAGTTTTCAGTTGCAGGAAATATAAAAATCACACAGCTAGATAGAATCTCACAGATACAGAAAATAAATAATACTAAACTAATCTCACTGTAGTTTTCCTAAATGAACTAAAGAGAAACTGGCCCTAGTTAACTCACTTAGTATAGCAAGGCAGGATGTACTGATGTGATGTTCACGTTCACAAGGCAAGGCGAGATGCTATACACTGACTGAATTGTACAACTAACAACTGAACTGTGATGACTGACATAGATCTTTTATATCAGGTTCCAAAGAAAAAAAAAACAACAAACTGCTGCTGCCAGAGTTCTGTCCTTCAGCTGGTAATAGAATGATGTCATATCTGGTCACGTGACTCTGGCACATTACACATTCAGAACTCTGTTAAGATTCTATTGCAGCATTTTTAGCAGAAGCAACTTTCACAAATATATTTTTAATACAAGCATCTGTACAAATCGATGTGACAGTCAAATGACATAAGATTATTTACAAAACTTCACCATCCATGCTGGCATATACCACACTTGCGCTGTCTTACTTCTCCTGGTACAGCTGGCAATACCTCACAACATCACAATGGTCATGAGTAATATTGCAGTAAAGCACTTAGAAAAGGCATTAAGGGGGTATCCTTTAAGTAAAAAAATTCTAATGGATTGTCTTAAGTATTATCTAACAGTGGTCCATTTAATATTATAACATCTGGCACATGTCATATTTTCACATTCACATTCAATGTTACGCATACTTCCCATGCTCCTGAGTAAGCCTTAACATAATGATTCAATATTTGTCAGCATGGGAGGACATGGTTAACAAACCACATTGCTTTGCAAAAGGCAGTCTAAACCTGTCTCTCCTAGGCTTCCAAATATTGGCTAAAATCTTAGAGCCTTTTTTTAGGCAATGCCAAATTGCCATAGCAAATAATACCCAAAGAAACAAAGATGTTACTTCTCAATGCTAGGAGCTTCAACACAAAACCTCACACCCAACGAGCTCTCGTCTCTGGAGAATATAGACATCTGTGCCATTACCGCTACATGGTTTAAATTTGCAGAAAATACTCCAGCAGTACAAGTCTTCAGTGTCTTCTACATATTTAGACCATGAGCTGCACAGACAGGGACAAAAGCTGGAAGAGTCTCAATCTATATTAACAACAAATATAGCTCTAGACTGGTTAAGCAGGATGATGCCCTGGAATTTACCCATGTGCAAATCACCATAGACAAAGTCCCATTCCATATCCTAGTAGGTATAGATCACTCTTAATGTCCCTAGAATTCAATAGCTCATACCTGGAGCTATAGGGGACCCTCACTATTAAACCAAATGCCTTATTCATGAGAAAATTTATCTACCCCTCTGTAGGCTAGAAAACAAACACTGCCTCGTACTCAATGATTCCTGGGCTTTATTAATACAAATACCCTTACCAGATAGTGTACACAACCACCAGAGGTTCAAACATGCTGGACCTGGTACTCACCAATATGGGAGAGTGCTGCATCCCCCTCCCCATCTGTCATGTTCTCACTGGTGTGGTGAGACCACAAAATTGTCTCCTTTGAAATAAAAATGAACTTGGTAACCCCAGCAAACCCAGTAATAGTTAGGAACTACTCCAAAACAAGCTACATCCTATTAAGTGATAGTTTGTCAAAATTCAATCTCCTTCCCAAACCCAAGTTCACAGCAACCTATGCAGAATTGTTCACAGAGACCTTTTACAACCATGTAAATGGCTACATAGATGCTGCTGTGCCTACTAGAAGTAAGCCCAAAACAAAATCTGTAAACAAACCACAGTGGCGGAATCCAAACCTTAATAGGATATATAACAAAAGGAAAAAGTCATGGCTAAAATCAGAAAAAGCAACTCCCAAGATGATAGCAGCTCTCTAATTAAGCTAAACAACAAACTAAGTGGACTAATAAAGTCCAGCAATGCTAATTATGAAAAAAGATAGCCTCACAGACTAAAGACAACCACAAGGCCTTCTACATCTATGTCTGAAACCTCAAAGGTAGCACACAGCAGTGTGCCAGAGTGGTGGCCACTGGTGCCATCTTCACTAACCAGAGTGACATAGTGTATTGGCAGGCTGACAAATTCAGCTCAAACTTCAACCCCACTCCTTCCTGCCTGAAATACCTACTAACATAACCCCCATGACTATTAACAGAGAGCAGGTTCTGGCATTGGCAGCTAAAGCCAAAAAGCACAGCTTCAGTGGGTCCTGACAGTATCCTGGGATGCTTCCTAAACAGCTAGAAACATGATCTATCAGGACCACTTGAGTCACTTTTCAACTATAACCTCAAAACAGACATTGTACCATGAGACTGGAGGACTGTAATGGTTATCCCACTTCACAAGGGTGGACCATCAATCAACCCAGGAAACTACGGACCTATTAGTCTGACTACTCTAATATGCAAAACAAATTTCATGGAAATGGTCAACAAAGACTTAGGCAACTTTCATGCACTGCACCCAATCCAGTTTTGCTTTGTTAAGAGAAGATCATGCCTAGTAAACCTGGTGGATGTCTTTAAGAAGGTCACCAATGTGATGGATGAGGGGAAAATGTGCATACCGCCTACCTGGACACAGCTAAAGTGTCTGATGCAATATCTCACCTGAGTATAGTTGATAAATTCACCAAACTGGTCATAAAACCTTACATAACTCACTTGATTGCTATCTGGCTCATCAAAAAGACTCAGGAAGTCAGGATTGCTGAGACCAGATTCACTAAGAAACAAGTCACCTTTAGGGCACCTCAGGGCTCCATGCTGAGATCACTCCTATTTGACATCTACCTCTCAGAGGTAAAGGCTGATAGCAAGGGCCTTTGGCTGACCGAGTTCACATATTACTTTAAATTGGGAGATATCATGGACTCCCCCCATCACAAGAACATCTTGCAAGAGAATCTAACACAGAGAAATGACTGGTGATTAAAACTCAATGCCAAGAAGTACATTATAGTACCTTTTGGGGAAACTGCCACACAGGCTAATTACTCCATCAATAAGACACCCCTAAGAGTTGACCAAGTAGTCAGGGATCCGTGTACATATGTAGACAATAATCAGGCCTTTGACCAATATGTGGCCAAGGTAGTAAGAAAATCATTCTTTGTCACCTATTTTATAACAGCATGGCACCCAGGTCCAGGAAAGTCATAGTGTCATTTTATTCACCTCTTAGGAGACCCATCGTTGAGTATAATTCTTCCCTTCAGCATGTACCTGACCAGACATATGCAACAGCTTGAATGCCCACAAAGGGTCCTTACCAGGAGAATTCAGGCTATAAACAGATTGTCCTATACAAATTACCTTAAAGCCCTGTCTGTATACTTGGTCTCCTACAGATTACTGAGAGGCGATCTATGCCTAACATACAAGGCTTCTTCCAATCCAGCTCTGATGGACCTTTTGCACATCCATAAAATGAATAGCATCAGAAGCACTAGATCCAATGATTTCAGTTTTGCTTGTGAGATAAATAAGACATGTTTGCAAGACCCGGTACCCCATCCATGTGAAGCATAGTCCATCTCTAAACTTGTTTAAATGTAACCTTGGCCATTGGATGAGAAATTGAAAATTTACCCTGGGTCCGGCCCCCATGTCTTTTTTTGATAGAAGCAGACAGTAATTTCCAAACTAATATCCCCCCACGTAACCTCTAGAAACTTCCTAGGGCTAGGCTTATAAAGGCCCTGCTGGTTGTCAGCCTAGTATATACCTATGAACTGATGCTCCCAAATGAGAGTAGCACTGTGTGTAAAAATATTTATTTGTCCAATTTTTTAATTGTGTTACAGTAGGTAGGGTGACTTTTTTTGCATCTATACAGCACTGCAACTTGTATGGAGATTGGATTGTGGATATGTTCATTAGAGGTGGACATCTCACTCTGCAGTTTTCATTTTCTTTGTGACCTGCAGCAACCTCAGAATTGATAATATATGTTTAAAAGGGGTACAGTGGCCATAAACCCTATATGGAGACAATGCCATTCATTATCAGCTCATGAAATTCTATGAACTGTCCTTCACGGAATTTGGATTTGCTGAACACTTGTTTGTGCTTTTTGTGTGTGTGTGTGTGTGTGTGTGTGTGTGTGTGTGTGTGTGTGTGTGTGTGTGTGTGTGTGTGTGTAGGGGGGGTGCTTGTGTGTTCAATACATTCATTATGCATGAGTGTGTGTGTGTGTGTGTGTGTGTGTGTGTGTGTGTGTGTGTGTGTGTGTGTGTGTGTGTGTGTGTGTGTGTGTGTGTGTGTGTGTGTGTGTGTGTGTGAGTGCACGTGTTTGTGTGCATGTGTTTCTGTTTGTGTGTGTATGTTTGTATGTGTGTATCTATCTCTCTGTATTTACACAGATATACACCAACATTAATGGCATTCCCACTGAAGTATTACAGCACTTAAATGTAGCCGTTCTAATGGCTCTGCCAGTAATTTTGAAAGTGAAAATCATGGCAGACTGACTGGCAAAGCCTTATGTTTACACAAATCTTTAAAAAGATGATCTGACTTTTTACAGAAATTGTCCAAAATTTTCTCTGGTCTGACATGCTAGCAATAATCTTCTCAAGATTATGTGGTGGAGATTACAACCATACTTGTAACATTAATTGCCAGAAGTGCTCTCAGGATTCAGAAAACAGTGAGGAGCAAGAGACCTTACCGTGGATGACATGGAGACTTAAAAAGGCAAAAGAATATCAAAAAGATGTCTAAATGATTTTTATTTACTATGTCAAGGCTACTGACTGGATAAACTATGAAAACCTCTGGTCACACTAAGAAGCATGGATGCACCAGAAGACATTATAGCTGTCATGCACAAGCAGCAGTTCATTTAGAACATGGAAAAGTAGAAAGGCTGAAACTGGTAAAGGTGTACAACAAGGCCGCATGCTTTGTCAGGCCCTCATTTATAAACAGAAGAAATCAACAGAGAAGCAAGACTATCTAAATCAGTGGTGGCAAACCTATGACACGTGTCAATGGTGATACACAGTGACGTTTTGAGTGACACACCAGCATTCACCAACACCCGAGTTACTAAAGAAACCGAATGAACAAAAATACAAAAAAAATGTGACCCTACACTTATCTATTAAAACTCTGCAAAAAAAGTCATTAATTGATACTAATCATATCAAATGCAGTGCATTCCACATTTTTTTAGTTCAATTCAAAATTGCTATTAAAAGTAGGATATTTTTTTTGGTGCACTGTTTTAAGCCCAATTATCAGTGTGCATATTGTTTTCTCTATTGTAAGTCACTGATTTTTCTTTTACTTTTATAATACATAGCAGCACATATGGTTGGACTGTATTTTTTTAAATTAACATATATGTAAAGAATTGTTTCTCTTTTGTGCATGGTGGGGGGGGGGGCATGCCAGTAGACACAAGATAGGCATTTTCCGAATTTTTGACACACCAAGCACAAAAGGTTGCCATCACTGGTCTAAATAAAATTGAGGTGGAAAAATTAGAAGAGGAATTATCAATAAACTCAACTATGTTGATGATACTACATGTGATTGCTTTATTTATTTATTTTTTTAGTTCATACAATGTACCTCTTGAGACTTTGATGTGTTTGGTTAAATGTTACTACATTGCTGACTAAAAGTGAATATTATGTGAGATATATACATATCATGGTTCAACAACATAGTCTCAAAATGAATTTGTATCTTAACATGAAGAAGACAAAGATCCTGAGAATTACTGAAATTAATACATTTGTTCTTCATGTTATGGAAATAAAAATATGAAAAACAACTGTATATCAAATGCAGCAGAATGACAGACTTATTAAAAAAACTTTATTGCATCACACGTCTAGCCCTTGAAGCACACAGACTGGTTGAATAAGCAATAGAGAAATGGTGTCATGTGGTTGTTGCAATATATGTAGTTTAATTTCTCCCACATACCCAATCAAAGGTATGAGATTTACTATGAGAGGTAAATTCTCTTGTCCAATCAAGGGGGTTATCTATACTATTTGGCGTCCATACAATCTGGTTTATATTGGTGAAAGAGCTAGGTGTATTAAAATAAGGATGCAGAAACATCCGAGTAATACTAGACTGAATAAATCTGAGATCCCACTAGTTGAACATTTTAATAATGTACATGCAGGTAATGCATTTGGTTTTAGATATACAGTTTTAAACCAGGTGGTGTGATAATGGGAATGGGAAATCTTTAGACAGCTTGTTACGACATAAAGAAGGTATACATATTTTAAAATATGGCATTTTAGAACCTTATCAGTCTAGCAAAATGCTGCAAAACTCATGGATTACTGGACAGCTTTTCTTCAGAGTGTGTGCACTTTCTTCTAACCTGTAAGTTGAAATTACTCTCCATAGCAGGCTTATTTCCTTATTGTTACAGGGCAGCTCTTTTTTAATTCTGCTATATGGTCAAGTTAGTTTTAATCACTAAGGTTTGGTGGCCACAATGGTGCAATGGTTAGCATTGCCACCTCACAGCAAGAGGTTCTCCGGTTCGATCCTCGGCTGGGGTGCCTTCTGTGCGGAGTCTGCATGTCCTCCCTGTGGTTGCGTGTGTTTCCTCCATGTGATCTGGTTTCCTCCCACATCCCAAAGACATGCTGTAGGTGGATTGGACACTCTAAATTGGCCCTAGGCATGAGTGCATACGAGTGTGTGCCTTCTGTGGAAGGTTGGGTGCCAGGCTGGCAACTCGACACTGTAAAAAACTCCACTGCCAATCATGAGCGGACAGGTGATCTGCTGTGGCGACCCCTAACCAGGAAAAGCCAAAAGAAGAAGAAGTTTTAATCGCTGAGGTTAGGGCCATCGTAGGTATTGTATCCTGATGCATCAAATTGAAGTCAACTAAGTTAACATCAAATGCACACAAACCCCATACTAATAGAACTACTTTACTAAAAATATCTGCTGTCATTTTTTTAATACATCTTCCCATTTGATTTAGCTATGACACAGCTGCAAAACATTTGCTTGATACTGGGGGGGAATTCAATAAAGCTTACACGGAGTGAATTTCAGTGTTGGCATAGTGGCACGGAGCTTACACAGAAGTAAGCAGCCGTAGGATCCAGTAAACAGAGCGGGGGGGGGGGGGCGTTCATGAGCATGTGAACACCGAAGTGTCTGTGGCATGCAAATGACCTCATAAGCAGGTGAATTGCATGCAAATTGGGTGCTGAAGTGATCCAGCAAGCAGAAAGGCAGACCTGCAGACCCCATGTTGGTGTCCGAAGTGTACACGAAAAATTTCCATGTACAAGAAAATAAAAATTGAACAGGGGCTGTAAAAGTCCATATAGAAGGTCAGAAATTGCATAGTAGGCACAGATATGTGCAAAACTGTGCCCTATATGTCCAAAAAGTAATGCAAAATAATTTAATATAAGTTTTTTCCTAATACCATATTATGTTTGTGTGGCATGCAGCAGTGTGCAAACATACTGTTATACAAAAAAAAAATATTTAAAAGTTTAGAAATGAAAAATAAGAAAAATAAGAAATATGTGACAATAATGCATTATAGGGCCCCGCATGGAGTATGTACAATGGTAAATACCTGTGGTTGCTAAGGAGGCTGCCCTGGAATAGTGTAGTATTCAGGTTGTGTGCATGGATCTGTATGCAAATGAGCAGGGGTTACTGAATAGAAAAAAATGGGTTACTGTGTCCACAGATAAAATCTGTGTAACCCCAGATCTGTGTTGGGGTCCACAGGAAAGGTAGCTGTAATCAAAAAGGGGTGTGCCACTATATGTTTAGGCAGATTGGAGCTGAGCAGTGCCTGTTTGTGCAGTGCACCTCTCAGCTAAGCAGGTAGGGGGGGGTGTCCAGTGCTGGTAAGCTTTGTTTAGCCTCGGGGCACTTATTTTAGCTGGATTAAGCATGTTTGCATGCTGCGTCTCTGTGCTTAGCAGGGAAGACAGTTTAAAAAAAAACCCCTGTTCCACTTACACTGGGCCATTCAAATCCCTCAGTGATGTACCTGGCAGGTGGAATGCATCATAGTTAATCAATCACGCAGGCTGCATCTGTAGCAGACTACTATAAATTATGCAAATACCATACAGTCTGATTTTTCCCCCATACTCTGCACCATTGGAGTACAGGCTTGGGAATTTTAACTGACATGCTAGGGGCTGCTGCTGCTCTGCAACATCTGTATGTGCTAGATGCTGAGGTCAGTGCTGCTGCTGCTGCTGACAATAGGCCTAGACTGAGATGGAGAAGAGTGTTCAGGCCCAGCATAACTTTCCAGGAGATACATGAGCTGGAGATTGTAGAGTACTACATGGTGGACAGGGACATACTACAAGAACTCACTGAGCTTTGCTGCCCTCAACTCAGACCCAGAACCAGCAGAGGGGAACTCATCCCAGTGGAAACAAAGGTATGTGTAGCCCTTAGAATACTAGCAACAGGTACTTTTCAAAGACCAACTGGGGACATGATGGGGGGTCTTACATACATCAGCATCCAGGGTGCTCCACACATTTATGTACCCCACACCCCTGAAGAGAGTGCCAGCAGTATGTGACTCTTCTACCATGTAGCACACTACCCTGAGGTACTGCGTGCCATAGACGTCACTCATGTACACATCAAAGCACTGCCCGATGAGGAGGGTAGATTCTATGTCAACCGTAAGGGGTATCACTCCATCAGCTGCCAGGACATGTGCAATGCCTAGGGCATTATCATGAATGTGTGTGCTGACAGCCTTGACAGTTATCATTACTCCCATATCTGGCAAGTATCACAGCTGGACCAGATTTTTGCCAGGGGGATATCCCGTACAGCCTTCTACTGGAGGATACTGGGTGTGCACTGGAACCGTGGATGATGACACCCATCAGAAATGCAGACACACCTACTGAGGAATGCCATAATGAGGCACACACACAAACTAGGAATATCATAGAGTATGTGTTTGGGTTGCTCAAGTCGCAGTTCTGGTGCCTCAATATATCTGGTGGAGCCCTGCAGTATTCTCCAGCCAGATGTCCACAGATGTTCACAGGATGTGCCATGCTACACAATATGATCTTGTGGAAACAGCTTTGGCAGGATCATCACAGGGAAGGGACACATAGCCCCCCACCACACCCACAGGGGGACTCAGAGGAGGAACCCCCAGAGGCTGTACCTGTAGGCAGCTGTAGGTGTGCACAGTATGCCCTGTCCTTGTCAAAGAGTCAACGCATAGCACATGCACTGACAACCTAGGGTTCTAGGGACTGACACCTTACTCCAACTCACATACATAGTAAAAACAATGCCATCCACACCACATAACCTATACCTTACCATGTATTGGCTGTGTACTGCATGCATCAGACACAGTCAGCCCTGCAACAAAGGTATCTCAACTGCTGCATTCACAAGGTAAGTCACTCTCCTTTACAACAAATGTACGGGGAACTAGACTATGGTAGCATATGTATAGACATGCTGCATGTATGCAAGGGAATAGAGTGGGCTACTGGGTTACTTGCAGGGAGCTAACAGCTGTATGGGACAACAGGTACTCTGTCTCGTACTGACTGTCCCATAATATGCATTAGGGCACAATGCAGCAAAACCCACTGCAGTATGCAAGGAAAATGCCAAACAGTGTGGTCACAGGACAGACACATGACTGTCAATGCTAGAGTCCCCTACCCCTAACATATCAGTGTTCCCATACAACTGCAGTAACAGTATGTTTGCATGAGTATAACGGCAGACCACACAATCCCAGGGCTGTCCTAAATAACCTGGCTACATGTTCTATTTTCCACAATATGCAGAAGTAAAAGTGTATGTCTGTCTGCTGTTGATAGTGTGAGGAATTAAACCTCACATTCTGGTGGCTGTTGTGGCTCAGTGGGATAAGAACATTAGCATGGTTGCTGGTGTTCATGGTTTGAAGCCAGCTGCACCTACAACGTTTGCATGTGAGGTACTCCTATGGTAAGAGTCCCACAGACTGTCAATATGCCCCAATCTATGACTGCAGGTAAGCTGAACAAAGCCAGAGATAATCGAGGGACAGAGAACCAAAGCTACAGACATTATACATACTCTGAGTAACCTAGAAGGTAGCTAGTATAACAGCAGGTTGCAAAAGGTCAGAGTAGCAGCAGGATGTAGAGACCATCACTTAACTGTGTTAGTATTTACAACAATTCACTGGGCTCCATTTAGTAGTATATTACCAGAAAACACAACTGTATGAGGAAGACAGCAGACATATGGGATGAATGCTGGACATCTTTCTAAAACATGTACAGTGAGAGGTATGAAGACTGTTACCCTGTGCGTGGAGTTACACCATGTACCCCAATCACATCATACCTACAACCACTTAGAGGAGGAAATCTAGGCAAAGTGATGAATAGTACTGGGACAAAGGCCTAAATATAAGGAGAAGGATTAACTACTGGACAGACGGATGTAGACAGTTCAGAGAATAACAGGTCATGCAGCAGCATGGGTTTCCTGGTGTGTATGGAGTCAGTAACTCAAATATCTGTCATAATTTCCTAATGCCAGTCTCTAATAATTTGCCACTGATGTACCAGAAAATCACAATGCTATGTAAAGCATACCATACATATGATGCAAAACTCGATATAGTCTATTACAATCTGTACAGTTGACAGGTATGCATCATATATTACATTCAGCACACAGTCAGGGAATCCCTTGGACAAAATATCAGGGTGGTGCTGGACTGTTGAATCAGGTGCAGCAGTCAATTGGAATACAGGTAGGTCTGACCTGGAGTCACCTTGTAAGTACTGACAGTCACACTGGGCATGCTTCTGCACTTAGCTAACCTGAGCCAATGTCTGATGCCTCATCTGCCTAGAGAATTGATATGTGAAAATATGTCTGTGCATACAGACAGCTAGGTATACATATCTGTCTCTCCCTATCCTCCTCACACATGATTGCCCTATCTATCAGTATGTGGCACACACAGATATATATGTGTGTATATATATATATATATATATATATATATATATATATATATATATATATATATAATATATATGCAGGCCCTAAATAGCCCACATCTACCTATGCATAAATGCTATCCACCACCACTTACATTTGTATGTACAGAACATCCAGGTCACACGTATCAAGGGTAGCAGGCCTTGTCACAGAGTATGCATGCATGATTACACTGACTGCCCCCATTGTCCCTGACACACTGTTCTACAGATATGCACCTAGGTAACCACACATGTATGCAGCCATACCTTGCTGATGTCATATGTCTGCTGTGCTGCCATGCCATCCTGTGCCACTGTATTGCCAACAAGTCTCCATAGCTTAGCCACTCAGATCCCTGGAACAGAAACATACATAGTTCAGTGAGACACCTGTCATTCTGCAACCCTACCACCAATCTAACATCATGCAACAAAGGTACACAAAGTGTGATGTGTACTCATGACTCATGCCAGCATACAGCACCTGTCATGGCATAACACTATCGCACTACAAAGCTACATGTAATGTAATATAGTCACCCTGTGCATCAGACACATATTTGCATGTCCCTGCATTGATGGTATGGATGGCAGGGATGTGGCACAGATATCATCACATGCACTGGGTGTGGTGTGGGGGTGCCAGAGGCCTAGGCTGTGCCAAACAGTTGACAGCATGTCTATAAGTCAGGAAAGGGTGTTGACTAGCTGGGACCTGGAGAGGTGCCTTGTTTGTCTGTTGGTGACCTGCATGTGACAATAATGTTTAAGTGTGTTCATGTACAGAGTCAAGCTCAATGCTAGCCCTACACGTGTGTATGTTGGACAGCTGTAGAACGTACATAGCAGAGTGGACATTTCACTGTCTCTGGGCATGAACACGGGAACTGGCTCTGCCAGGATTGGCATTGGCACCATCATGCCCAGGGTTAGATTCAGTGCTAGTAGCTGATGGTGACTGGTGTTGGGCCCTTGTCCCCCATGGGACCACCCAGAACCACATGCCCATGGCCTGGCATGTTGTGGTGTGGGCAGCATGCTCCCATCTGTAGTGCTGGAGGTGCTGCCAGTATGGGAGCGTGAGTGTGCATGGTCACGTGGACTCTCAGCAGATGTTGTTGCTGACCCACGTCCACATGTCCTACGCCCGACTCCAACCAGATGTTCCAGCACAGACAATGTGCAGTCAAGGACTGACAGTGTCTCACCCCACCATCTGTCCACTACATCAGTGAAACGATCCATGGTATCACCAGTGTGGTGGAGGGAGTCACGTATGTCAGACTGTGCTGCATCCATAATCCTGAGCATCCATCCGATGTTATGTTTGGAATGTACCTGTGCCTCCATGTCAGACAGAAACGTGCATAAAGTGAACCATGATGTGACACCTGTGACAGGTAGTGGATGGGCAGCAGTCCTCCTTCGAGCAACCCTGTCAATCTGCCTGTGTGGGACCTTGCCAACTCTCTGGCTATGGCCGGTGTCTACACTCACTGATGCTATAGTTGTCACACTCCCCTGTTCAATGTTGTCACACTCTGACTGTCCGATATCTGCGGCCTCAGGGGACTGGGTATGTGTGGGCATACTGACTGTGTGCAGGGACAATGGAGGAGGAAGTGGGTTGTCAACATACACAGACAAGACAGGCCCTTTATAACATGTACTGCAGCTGTGTCTGGTTAATGTTACCAGTACTATACACCTGTGAGATAAGCAATATGTCAGTGTATCCGATAGACATACACCTAAAACACAGTGTACCCATCTTGAGCATACTATGCCAGTTCTAGGTATGTATCATCTCCATATTGTGTGTGAACAGGCATCTGTGAATGATTGCCTCCTGTATAGCAAACTGCATAGACCTTCTCAACAATAAGTGCAAATGTGTTACTGCTCTTGCAAGTACAGAACTGTGATTACCCATTCAATGCACATCAGTTAACCCTCTGAAATGGAACATACAAGTATTGCACTCTGGCTAAGCATAACAGTTGTGCCTAGGGCAAAATGAGAGCCCTTAACAGTCTTAGGATATATATGATCCATAAGACAATAGTATTACACTTACCAGGTACAGGACCTTGGACTCTGGCCACACCTGATGTACCTGTGGAAATGTGAAGGAGAGGTATTGTCAGCAATACCAAATGTGGCATTGTTACAGGGTAATATGTGCGTAGATCAACATGTACAATAGCTAATGTGATACTGCCTACATTGCTGACATTGTGAGTATATGTGCACAACTGTGCATTAAAACCAAACCCCCCTCCCAATGCAGATAGACCTGACACCCATGTACTGGCATGCAGAGGCTGCCACAATGACTGACACAGTATTACAGTGATGAACACAGGATGCCTACCTGGATGGTCCTCTGATGTGGATGCTGTGGCACCCACCTCCATGATGTATAGGGTAATGGATGGTTGGGAGCTGGTGGATGATCCCAGGTTTGCCAGGAATTCCTTTGTGGCCAAGTGTACTTGTTTTGCTGTAAGCCCTCCACAGGTAGCAGCATGATCCTTGGCCACAGCAGCAGCCCTTTGCCATGCAGCATTGACCATATCTGTTTCCCAGTGTCAGACCTGCTTGTAGGCTCTGTCCTGTAGCCCTGTTTGGTTGACTGCTGCGACAAGTTCAGCCCACAGTGCTGCACATTGTTCACATTGCTGGCGACTCCTGGACAGCAGAATGTCATGATGCAGTCTGATGCTATCCAGGATAACACTGTTTTCAGCATCTGAAAATAGTGGGTGCCTTCTTTAATACATCCTTCCTGAAAGAGAACAAGAGGGGAACACATCATAGGACCAGATAGATGGATATCCACTATGTACAGACCCTGGACAACCAAAATGGCGTGCACTATCCACTGCTACCTAGCACATCATATCCCATAGTTTATCAATACACTATGTATATGGCTATCACCAACATTTTAGCAATACCTGTTATGTCCCTGATTGCTGTGACAGAGTGTGCTGTATGTCTCCACACCCATCAATGTTGTCTACTGTGGTGTGTTCCCTATAGGCAAAGTCCCACTACTATGTCACACAGCCACTGTCAGACAAATAGGTGTGTGCTATTACAAGTATATGGAGACAGTCCAGCAACACCAGTGTGCCACAATGACAGACAGCAATGCAAACCTGCTGTAGTATATCATCCCTGTAGGTGTCATACCTCTCCAATACACAGTTGTTTGCAGAATGTGTACGTGTGCTTGATATATGTGGTCTTGTTGGCAGAAACATGTGTATGTCTGGCAAACAGTTGGCCAATAATTGATGGTTGTTGTCCGAATATAGAGAATCTGGCTGACACTCCAGAACCCTCAGAAAAAACTTATGCTACAGTAATATCTGTTACTCTAGTCATACTGTTACTTTGTATGACCAATATGTACACTCTATCGCAGAGGTTGGGTCTGTGTCCCCCCACTAATAATGGCTATGACCTGAATTCCTGCTGTAGTGGGTTGATAGGTGTGTTTGCCATAGCTGTCAAGCAATGAGATCTGAATGTCGACAAAACAGTGACCTAGCCAGAGTACATCAGGGACAGTCTGGGGCACCTTTACAATGTCTGAACTATTCCTGTGTGACAGTCACAGACTGAGCAGAGCTGAATGACAGTACATTATATGATATGACAGCTGTGCCCACCCTTACCTACTGTCAATATGTTTAACTCACAATCCAGTAGCTTTTATACAGGAGCCCACCATTGTAAGAGGGAGTGAGAGGGCCACAGCTGTGATTTCAATCACAACAGGCACAGTTGAGAGGCATGCCTGTAGCTGTTGGACAGCAGAATATCATCAACATGTCACTCCCGGAGATGTACTACAGGTTTACTGTTGTAATCCCTATTCCCCATAACTGCATATTCCCATCTGCTTCCCATTATACCGGGACTTATATGACATACCTGGTAGAGTGACATAATCCTTTTGTGAACAAATTCTCAAGAAAAAAACTTGCTAAATCATATTCTGTCTTGGTAAAGCCACTTACAGACCTGTTTCCCATAGGCAGTTGCTTGCCTTTTGTAGGTCATGTGCATTAACAGGTAATTGCCTGTGCACCAATCCATGGCTCAGACTTGCTAATTGCATCCACAACAGCTGAGTTGCACTTTCATTAGCCAATGACATGGCACCACAGTGCAATATTTAAGTCCTTCATTTAGACCTTGCCCCCTTTCTAAGTCTTTCTAATGGACATTAGTGAGGTGTGGAGACTACAGCATCGCAGAGGGTAGGTACAAATACTGTCCACTGTTGAGATTTATGAGGTATGTCCACAGTTTTGCATGCTATGTTTGGCCATTGTCAAATGACACTGTGATTATCTGGCAGTTCAGTGTTAAACATTGTAGGTTGAGGTCAGTAAGGGGGGATAGCCATCATAATTTGCATGCTGCTGCAGTAGCTGCTATCAGCTCACTATATTTGTATGGGCAAACTGTGAACCATGTCCCTGTCACTCAACCTTTGCTCCCCACCCCTTTATGTACGGGTGTTGTCTGGATCTTTGTTCTAAAGAGTTGTGAGGTATGATAGGTATGTAGCAGGTAGCTTAACATACAGCTGCATATGTTGCTGGCTGTAGCTGCTGATGCAGCCTAGGACACATGGGGGGAGTGTGAGCACTTTGGAGGAAACAAGCTGTATGTGTGTGTCACTGATGGAGCAGTGTCAGCTCTGTCGTTACAGTAGAGCCAGGGTGAGGGGATCCATAGCAGTCCAGTTGAGGCATGTGCTGAAAGTACATCTGTTATGTAACAGTGCCAATCAGAGAGTAACAAGCGACTTATAGGTAGGCTATATGAATATGTGCAGTGTGTCCCTACCTACAGGTCTTTGGCTTGCAAACATGGGTAGCAGTTAATTCAGTAGCAGCAGCCTGTTTTGGTTAAAATTGCATGACTCAGACATTATTTGCTGTATTCACAAGAATGTAATTGAAGTGCAATACACTGGATTCAAAGCCAGGACTGTGGGTGGCAAAATGTACTGCATACAAGGCATTTAGCAAACTGAGCTACTCAGTCAGTGCTGTAGCACATGTGTTTTCAAGATATATGAGCATGCATACAGTCTCTGACACAGGATTTGCATTAGCATGTGTTTTCTGAAGGGTATGAAGTCTGACACTCAAATGTCTGTCATGATTTTCTAACCTCAATCTTTAATGACTTGCCAGTAGTTTACCAGACAGATATGTTTTTGTGAAAACCATGCCAAAACTAGGGTGCAAAACTGTGGACATTCTGCAACAGTCTGTACAGTTGACAGATATACCTGCTATCCCAGGCCTCACGTGTACCCATTATTATTTATTTGGCTGTGTACTGGTGTTTTGTCTGCATCACAGTTGCAAGTACACTCCCATTTTTCCCATTATATGTACTTGCAATGTGTCAGTGGCAATCAGTATATGTTGCTGGAAACACCTATCTTAATTCAAAGCTGAATGGCCTAGTGGCCTAATGCACTGTACTGTATTTGACAGGGGCTCAGGCTCAAGGCCTGGCAGGGGCAATTACTTTCTAGTTGTGCCCAACACTGTGAAAAGCAAATAAGATGATTAAGGCAGTTTTAAGCAGGTTTGTGTGGCATGCCACATTGCAGCACATTGTTTAGCTTCACTTAAGCACACGCTAAAATAAGAAAAGAAAAAAGGGGTGATAAGAAAGAGGTAAAATGGGGCAAACAGGGGGAAAACATATTGAAAAGCAGGTAGGGTTATGCAGGTAGGGTGCAGGAAAGGAACATAGCTTTCCATTTTTTTGTACAGCAACAGCTGTGCAGGTTTTACAGAATTTGGAATTTGGAACCTCACACCCTAGATAGAGGGGTGAGGGCAACATAAATGTTTTCATTAATTAATGTAATGATTAGTTGTGTCCAGTGGACACGTGCAAAATGGAGAGCTATGTATGGTGCGATGTTTTTTTTGTGGGAGAGCTGCCCTTTTTTAAGGAGAGAGTGGAATGTTGGAGAAGGGATATAGGTACATGTGGGGAGGTAAGGTGGGTAGGAGAGGTTGCATTTGCAGACCAACAAGACAGACAAGACAGCATACAGAGGCAGTGTGTGACACATGAGGGGGGTAAACAATTTGGATGGGGAGAGTGTTCTGGAATCAGAGGTGCATATGCCTCCAGGCAGCAGCAGCATGATGGAGATCCCCAGCCATGGGCAGTCAACACTGCTCATTCACTGCCCTGAAGGTAGCTGTGATGGAGGCTAAGTGCTGGGAGCCTCAGGCCCTACCAGGTTGTTGAGTCTGCCCTCAATCTGGCGCAGGCATTGATCATAACTACTATGCACAATCCTGTGCACCATGGCTGGTAGTTGATCATGAGTGACAACCCCCCCTCCACCCCCGATCCCAGGGGGATGGGCCCTGTCCCCTGAAGTGTTTCCACCCAAAGGTGGTGCAGGGTCAACAGAGGGGGCACCACCTGCTTGGATCCCAGATGAGCTGTTACCCAGTGCCACGTCCGGCTGAGGTAGGGAAGATGGAGAAACTGGCCTACCCAGACATGCTGTGGGTATGGAGGTAGAGCAATAAACACAGGTGAGATACAGCCATTGTTAGTAATAACAGCATGCCAGAACATTGTACATAACCCCATTTCAGTTGAATGCATATTATGTGAAACACAATAATAAATAACAGAACAGTCAGTATATTAACAGCATGCCAGTAACAGTTACAGCATAAGGCCAACAATTCAACAAGACATGTTAATATGCAACCATAGTAATGCATAACATTAATAAAACACATGTCCAAAATACAGTTTTTGGAACAACATATGTTAATAGTAAACCATAACAAATATATAACAATAATAAATATGTAAGATAAGGGGTGAGGAGAAAGGAGAAATACAGTCCATTGATACCATCATGGGCTATCTACTTGACAATAGTAATGCTAGCAACTCTACAAGTCTGTCTTTGAAGTGGAAATGTGCCCTATAGCTGCTGTAGCACATACATACCTCTCAAGCTATTCACATGGGTCACTATGGGCCAACCAGTAACACCTGCGGGTACACAACTACAAAGAACACTTGCACATCAAGTGGACCTGTATAACTACCAAGGAGTACTGTGGACTAATGTACTCTTAATTTGATATTGACATATGAATCATGCCGATGATACATCTGTGACAGAGGGATTACACAACAGAAATTACAGACATGCATGTGTACAGTACAGGAGTACACAACTATCATGCCATGCTTGGCAGGCATGGGGATCATACCTAATAGCACTGACTGCAGGAGATATATGCATCACATGCAGTAATTGACTGCATCAGTCTTTACAAGTCACTCCAGGAACACAGCCATACCTTGATTGCACATTTCCTTTCTTTTATTTTATTATAGTTTGTTATAATTGAACCTGTTTCCTTTACTGTTTGGATAAGTACCACATTCGTGAGAATGATTTTAACAGTGTGTGACATCTGAACAAACAATTATTTACACATACTATCAGCTGTCTCACCCTTTTACCTGTGTCCCTGTGGCGAGAATAATATCTGGTATTACACATTTTATTTATTTTATTTTATTAGAGTTTGTTAGTATTGAACCTGTTTCCTTTATTGTGATTAAATAGCACATTCATCTGAATGATTTCAACAGTCTGTGACATCTGAACAAACAATTATTTACACATACTATGGGCTTCCTCACTCATTTACCAGTAGTACCTGTGGAGAGAATATCTGTCATCATAACATATGTAAATCAGTGATAGGTATTAGTACAGGGAACTGGATTGGATTCGGACCCTGTCTGTGTCTACCAAAATGTACTTTGTACACATCATTTAACAAACTGAGCTACACGAGTTCTGCTGATATCTAATTGACTGATTTTATCCTAGAGCTAACCTGGAAACAAAATATGACCTGTTACTAATACTGCAGTGTTATAATACAGTGCAGTGACAGTTGGACACAGCTGCATGAAATGCAATCATGGCAGAGAGAGTAGGTCATCTATAAATTACTAAATAAACTGCAGGTGTACACAATATATTCTTACTGGGTTGAAATATCAGCTCTTATTCCACAAGTACTGCACAATAGTTCATTACCGATGTCTTTGTGCATTTACTGGTATACTTTTGAGTTTTTATTGACCAACAGTTAATGTAATGCAGGTGTTACAATACAGCTGTAATTCCACAGTTATTATGACAGAAACGTTATTTCATTTACTTAATCAAGGTTAATGCTTTACTCTTTCCTGCTTATTGCAGTACATTTGGCAGTAGTCACTTATTGCAGTCCAGGTCTATGACCACATTCTATACCTAATGGCAGTTGATGCTTTACTCTTTCTTAATTATATGACTATAGATTGGAAGATACATCCGTACTCACCACACTCATGGTGCAACCTGGCCAGGTGCCCTGCATGTGCCTCAATGTTGTGACCTTTCACATCTGCAGGTGTTGGGAGAGAAGCACACCATTATGCATACCAGTTTAGCAGACATACATAGTTAAATATTGGTGAAACACAGATAAATACACTCACACACTTGTGGAACACTGCCTGTCTGAAATTCTTGGATCCAGGCATCCAAGAAAGTCCACTTCCTTCTTTTCAGGTTGTGGTGGTGATGACAACACTGCTCATCTGTATGGGGGATACCAGTTGCACTGGTGAGGTCCCTTGCCAGCCAGTTCCAGGCTTCCACTTTGTACTCTGAGCCCTGGTAACCACTTTGCATGAGCTGATCTTCATGGTTTTTGACTAGGAGTCCAACCATGACCCTGGACTCTTCAATGCTGCACCAGAAAGCATGTACTCTCTCCAACATCTGTCATAGTATCCTCATAGGTTGAACTCCAACGGATTCTGCAGTATTCCTGACTATTGCGCTTAATATACCCTGTTTCCTGCACATTAATGCCATTGGGAAATTTTTAAAAATGCAGCACACCTCTTAGCACTGCTCAAACCAGCTGAGCTCAGCTCAGCAGTGCTTAAACTGGCAATGCTTTGCAGTGCTTGGCACCATGCAGCTCCGCTTAGCTGGTTTGTGCACTGCTAAAATGAATCTTGTTTAAGCGCTGCTTGGCTTGGCTTAGTAGGGCTTAGTGGAGCATAGCTGAGTGCAGCACATCAGGATTTAAAATAATTGCCATAATTTGTATTTGGAAAATAAATGCTTAATAACCCTTCTGTGTACTCAAACCTTCATCTACTGCACATATGGCTGTTAACTCTAACCATTTGGCTAAGTGGATGCGTAGAATGCTGGTATACTTTTACATATATCTCTCCCCTATGTTTAAGCACTGCTGAGCACCACACTGCGCCACTCAAACCTGCTCAGCTATGCTTAAACTTGACTTTTGCATTCGTAATAAATGTATCCGGTTTCTATTTTTAGATATCTGGCACGTGAATATTGTTGCACACCATACCGTCCAAACATAAAAAAAATTAATTTAATACCTATGCATACATTGATATACTACACTTTGACAGTACAGGGGGTGTGTTACTCATCTGTGGACACAATAACACACTCCTTACACTGATTCAATAACCGTGTTACACAACTCTCCCTCAGTAACATGCCTTCATTAATATGAATGGCGCACTACCAAAGGGAAACCACATACACAGCCACAGTACCTTCAGTGTAGGCTGTACACTATGCCTACATGGATTTTTATTAATTCTTGGGGTCTATCTTTACTATTACTACATTTCCAAAATATGTAGTTTGTTTTCCTCCCTTATTTATGTAATCATTCTAAAATCAGGAACCACCTCTGGAGGATTCTTTTCAGATTATTCCAAATAGAGTGCTAATATCCTAATGCTTTACCAGTGTCCTTGTCTTTTATCTGTTCTTCTCTTTCAACATGTACTCCCTCTTTTCTAGCCTATTTAATTTGCATTGTTCTTATCACTACCTTGTTTCTCACATCCCTTGAATTATTGTAAACAAGTCCTATTTTGACCCTTTTAACTACTTTATATTTATTCCTTGAGTCCATATTTCACCTGTGTCTTTATAGCAAACCCCCCCTCCTCTTTCCAGAATATAATGATAGGTAAGATCTACCAGTTATCTGCACTTTGTCAGCCCTTGGTAAACATAACTTGTCCTTTCAGTTTCCTATAGCTCAGAACTTTATTAAACTTTATTACACAGCAAATTTACAATCAGGAAATTACAGTTAAGCAGCAGAACAGCAGTTTCAACTGTTCAAGCAAATGTGTATAGAATAATATCTTATGGGGAAATGGTAATGAAAGTCATTTAATTCTGTATTCAGAGTTTATGAATCCAGATGGATTTAAGTTACTAAACAATTAACGCATCAAAGTACTTTGTGGAAGAAAAAGCAATTCACTATTAGACACATACACTTTCCATTCAGGATCAGTTTAGAGAATTACCTTTAAATTAAATGTAATTTTAATAGTTCTGTCATTATTTTAATATATGTATTTATGGGCGATTTAGGTTGCATAGTTACCTAGATTATCCGCATCTCCTTTCCATAATATCTACAGTACATTCACTCTTGCTAATGTAGCTGATTTTGTCTGCCTTTTCTTTCCTAGTTAAATTCTCCATCCAGTAACAGGAATATTTCTGCTTGACGCATAATAAAAATGTATACAGAGACAATTGTTTCACTTGATTTTGTTTTCATACTTTAGCTTATAGCTTGTCCAAACTCTTTCATGTTAAGCTCTGCATCCAGCACTTTCTCGATTTGATCATTGACACAATCTTTCTGGGCTCTGTTATTCCCAGTCATTCATGTTTTCTTATTGACAGCTTTATATTGCTTTGTCTAATACCTTCCGAAGTACTCCTGGATTCTTTCCCTTTCTATCCTGTCTTACTTTCCTATTATAATGCTTTTCTTTTTATACCTACATGTCTATTTCACCTATGTTTTCCTATCTGTACCCACCAAAAGTTTCTCCTGTACTTCCAGATTCATCTTACTATAGCCCTCTATGTCAGATTTAAGATACAGTTCTTCACTGAGATAAAGTTCTTTCTCTGTTCCTGTGCTACCCATCACCCCCTTCTTATACCTACATGTGAGATCCCGAATGCTTTCTCTCTGACAATTAGACCTATCTTTGCATCAAATTCTTTCCTCTGTTATCTGTGTCATAATAGCTGGTTTAATGTCATCTCACCTTTCCCTCTTTAACTCCACTGTATCCTGCTCCTTCTGTGACAGAACTTAAGTTTACTGTGGCTTTTAATATTTCTTGTTTTCTGAGTTCTTGCTATTTCTAAGCAGTACATTTACATCCAGTTTTTACTAGTCTTCATTACCTGTCTAGACTGTTAATACTAATTAATTACTGCTCATGCATAGTGTGAGATATACCTGACTTTTACCTCCACAATATTCACCTGCTTGCTAATATTCTGCCTCCTAAGAAATTTCTTTCACTTTAACGTTTGGGCTTAGCAGTTTACAAGTATTTTTTTAACTTTGTTCTGGAATATCTATCCAATCTTTCTTTCATTTCTTTTTTAAGAACCCCTTTTTCATATGGCATTTATTTTTACCATATGGTATGCATAAATCCCCTACTAGAACCTAAACAAGTGTCCCCTCTCTACTGTCCTCCACTTCTTGAAATAACAAAGGAAACACTCTTCAACGTCACGTGTGAGGCACATGTATTCTTATTTTCTAGTTGTTTGAGCTAATTCAGCTTGTCTTGATTAATAGTGAATTAATGAAATGAAATGATCCTGTCATCTGAGTAACACAGGCAGAATTCAGCATCACTGATAAATGTTATTCACTCCTGCTACAAAATTCATATCATGACTGCATACAAAACAAGATTATAGCAATTCCTTCAGACTGATAACTTTACCTTGAATGTACTTTTTAACTATAAAATCCTGGTTCAGAGCAAGCTTCATAGTAATTGCTTTCTTTTTTATAATAGTGAGTTTCTTTTTTGAAATGCCACAATAATATTTCTCTTTCTACTGCCCTTTTTATCACATTTTTTTATTGCAGTTTACTTACTCTCAGGTGCAACTAGCATAAATGGAGCAGGTAACTTGCAGTTTAGGCACCTGCCCTTTAACAAGTAGCTGGAGACACTGTACCCAACTGCAAAGGTGCATTCTGTATTTATGAATAGACAAATAGTAATGAAATGAGTCAGAAGTATCCATATTCCTTGATGAGATTTTCCAATGCTTGGATCACACATTCATTCTGTCCTTTGTGTGAATGATACCAATAATTTTAGGTAATGTATTTGAATACTCATTGATTCTGAAAGATATAAAATTCATGGCTACCTGAGAACCATTAACTGATATATCTTCTTCAGCAAGTCAATGTCATGCAAATACCACTTTCAGCAAAATAACAACACATAGACTTTTGTCATAATTTCACAACCTCTAAATTCAAATGAAACCATGCATCATTGGAAATAAGTCACCACCTGCTTTCATCCATAGTAAGACATAATGCCATAAAGTAGCCTGCCCTGTATCTGATTTTGGTTTATAGAGATGTTATATTTTTCAAATGTTTGCACCATCTAGTCTATGTATTTAGATATGCTAGGCCAATGCAGGACATCATGAGTCACTTGCTTATTCTTGCCTGTGCCTAATCATTATATATGAATTCTGCTTAGCATGTTATCATGCAACATTGCAGAAATAATGACTCAGTTACCATTAATAAGCCTTGAATATATGAAAGCTCAGAGAAAATAAACACTTTTGAGCAGAAGAAACAATATAGCATTTTCTGGTCACCCTGAGATAATGACACCCACCACACTACAACTATAGTTCAAATCCCTCATGTGTACATGCAATGAGGTCCTACAGTTTCACAGTAGACATGAACCTTTGAAAAGAAATTAAGACTTCTATATCTTTCCCAAACAATTGTTTCTTGTACTCGTGCAGCTATGCTCAACTTAGAATATTAGAATCGGTATTAGTTTGCCAGACTTCTGTTGGACATAAACATTTTTTGTAAGGAGCTTTGAGTATGCTCTGTAGTACTTTATGATCTGATGATACTGTCAACTTTTTGCCATAAGCATAGTCATAAAATTTCTGACATACAAAGACTGCAGATTCTTGTTTTAAGCATAGCACTTTTGAGCACCAGTCATATCTCTTGTCCCATAAGTCATTGATATGGCTTCTTGCAACACTAAGACTGTCTTGACTAGTATCTACCTGGAAAGAAATAGGTTGTTGTGTCTTTCGGCTTTTCCCAGTTAGGGGTCGCCACAGCGGAACTCCGGTCCACTAATGACTGGCAGTAGATTTTTACATGCCGAGTTGCCAGCCCTGACGCACAACCTTCAACAAAGGTATGCCCATTCACGCATGTCTCCACACAGAAGACGCTCTAACTGAGAATTGAACGGGACGTCTTACTGTGAGGCGACAACACCACCGCAGCACCACCATGGAACATAATATTTGACTGAAGATTTTGTAGTGACACACATATATTCAAATTCCAAAGCTTTTCTCTTGCTCCACTACTCCAAACCATGCTGCATTATGCTGCAGTCACTTTCTCAGTGGTACTGTCACATGACATACAAGGATGAAATTGAAAGATAATTTTACAATGGCAAGGACATGCTTAACAGATTTTTTTATCACAATGGTTTTGCTTATTTACATTTGCTTTAATTTTATTAGTGTAAGGTTTAAACACTGTTGAATGCAAATACCATGTGACTGACAGATGTTACCCATAGTTGGCATTTGTTTTTCTTTATCTTTAGGTCTTTCTGTCACAGACTATTAATCAGTTTTAGTAGGTGTTGATTATGTACTTGTCTGTAGAACTCCAGATTAGAATTTATTCAATGGTGTTGACAATACCATCTCATCCTCCAGTTTTCATTTCTACAACTCTCTGGTGCAGTTCTACAGTTGAAGAGACTCAAAATTTTAATTTTATAAGTTTGTATCTCTGAACTAGTTTAATCTTGCTTAATTTGCCAGAACCCTACTTAAGTATAAAGTATAAAGTACAGAGAATGACTGTGTGCTATTGTTCTTCAACTGTTTGAAGTCATTAGTGTTCCATTTTGCTCAAGTTATTTAAATCTTGAGGCTCTATGCATATCCTTTATTGACCTTGCATCATGACTGTTAACATGCTTTTTACCCATTCATTCCTTTCAATTTGTTTGACTGACTGCGATACCTTCAATGAGATTTAGTTTTTGCTCCATTCTACTTGTGAGTACAACTAGCTCTCTTCCCACATCATTGTTATTGAAGCAGGATAGAGACTGTAATATGATACAAGCCATTTTACAGATAAGAATATTTCTGCAAAATGTCTTTCATTATTTGTACAGCACAATCTGTACTGTAAAACTTGTTTTTCTCAATTTGTAATACTGACAGAAATTCTTGTACTACATCTTTATAGGTTCATAGGTAAATAATAGGCCATCAGTCTGCAGACTATCATGTCTAGTCAGTGACCAGATGTCAGAATGAAACCCTTTACTTTGTATCTGTGAGGTAAAGACCTTAACCATTTTAGTAACCTCACCCCATCTGATTGACTTTTCATCATTATTGCTATCAATATAATGCATTTTGTATACTCGTATAGCACAAATTACCATTAGAATAACTGTTTGATTATTCATACTGTATATCATTGCAAATTTGTTTCATGAATGTGCATATGTTGCAAATTTGTACCTCTTCAGTAAGATTAATGTTCCAACCTCCTAAATTACTTTTGTTACAGCCTTATCATTTAATGACTCAGTCTGAATTTCTACAGCATATTTCATTTTAATCATACTAATCTCTTTGCAAGCATTGTGACCTAGAATGTTTGGTTGCTTCAGCTGAGGTTGCAAAGGATGAACTGATAATCTGTACTTGTTACTTGTATACCCACAGTCCAGACAATCTTGACTAAAGACTTTAATATATGACTTGCATAAGTCAGGAAAACAAGCATGCTGACTTGGTCATTTTCTTATTTGAATTCAATGCCTTAAATGTAAGTTCAGACAGTGTATTATATTCAGCTCCTGGATCTATCTTGATAAAAACATGTTTAGAGACATGTTTTAATCTTTAACCTTTTGACCAATTTTCATCTTTGGTAATACAATTTGAACTGTATTCACATTGTTTCTTATTGTAGCTGCTGCCTAAAACAAGAACTGTGCTTACTGCTTGCAATTCAGTAGTGGAAACAAAAACAGCTTTGTTCTGCTCATTTTCTGCAATTGCATTTTTATCTGGGTATTGTTTTATTTTACTTTTTCTATACCCATGGAAAAAATATGCTTTATTGTGCCTGTAACCACACTGCTTTCATTGTACGCAGTTTTTGCTTGCTCATATTTTTAGTAGGCTGCCTCTTGAGTGCTATTTTGTCATTTCTAGACATTGTTTTCTATGCTCTCTCACAACTTTTCTTTTACATACTTCAAAGTGTTAAGTCATATAATTTAAAGCTGAAAATGCACCAATCTTCTTCATTTCAGAGTCTGCCACAGACCTGATAAATTTTGATTCCAACACAATTCTATCTCTTATTAAAGAATCAGACAGTTAACCAAATATACAATCAGTTAGTCATCTTCTCTCTGTGTTGTGGAATCAGTCTTGGTGAAGGTAAAAATGGTGCTCAATGTGAGGAGCATACCAGCCTGTGATACATAACCTGAAAGCGCCATAGTGCATCTCTTCATATAGTCCAGAGAGGTACATCTCAGGTCATTTACACCTGCATGGACTATGCTTAAATCATACTGGTACGTGTGGTGCAATGAATTGAGTACATGTGTAACTTGGTGGATCCTGGCCCCTGACAGATACAACTGAGTTTTATTTTCTCATTGTTCACCCCACTGAGTGGGGTATTAGTGTGTCATACAATGGAGTCCCCTATGACTAGAGTCCTGGGTAGTGTATTGGCTTGCCTTATGGGCTTGGTAATTAAGGCTCTGCTGGGTGTGGCTGTATGTTAAGCATTAGGTGTTGTTTCTGTTGAGTGCTTTTGGGTTTGCTGAAGATAATTTTTGCAGGTAGAATGTTCGAGAGGTCTTTGGGATTCTGGTAGACTACTTTTAAGTGTCTCAGCATAAGTAGATCTATGTATGGGGTGCATAGTATGTGTGGTGGATGTACTGTGTATGTTTCTGACAAACAAATTGCTATTAGGAATGTTTGTACATGAGAGTTTATCCTCCAAAGATATTGTGTATATACATCTCTCGCATACTGTATTTGTTCCTTTGAGGATTAGATGGTTGTCAGTGAATGTTAGATAATTGTTACATCTTAATATACCCATCTCCAAAAAACTGGCTGTGGAGAAATTGAGACAGTGCATATTCATGATGTCAGGTACTTTATTGGGTGAGCTATGTGTGTGTGGTGCATGAGGGGTTAATGGTTGGCTGGATAAGGCTGCGTTTGGAGGCAGAGACTAAGACTAGGCTATATAATACCAAATTTAAGGAGCAGTGCTCCTCAATATTCACAGTTGTTGCTATACACTCACTGAGTTACTGGTATAGTTTCAGCAGTGGTTTATAGGGAAAATTTGGTTCCTTGGTGTCTGCAACTATACAGGGTACTGCTAACCACCACTGCATGATGTGCAGTGACACACAATATAAGAAATTTATATAGGTACTCAAAACACAGGATACTGGCTTCTAAGAACTCTGGCCAATAAAATGACTACACTTACAGCTTTCTTTTGTTTCCTAACACAGACAGACCAGGCCATGACCTACTGTCACTAGATGGAATAGCCCAGTCCTCATAATGTATAAACACAAAAAGATTACTTAAGAGTAATACTACCACAAAACAAGTTGAACAAAATACCTGGACAAGGTGATTTCAAGCATGAGGTATCTTTAAAATGATTTAAAGAGAAAAATCAACAAATAAAGAAAAACTAAAGCAGTAGCACTCTAAAGTAGTCAACTGAAGTTCAAAACAATAAAATAAACCTTTTATCTGCCAGGGATGGAGCATGATTAATTAATTCAGAATCCTCACAGTGTGGTGAGGATGCTAAACAGATGAGCTGTGGGAAAATGAACAGGAGACAATTTGTAGTAAGGCAGTCTTACTCAAGAGCAATGCTGATTTGCTGGTTGAGCACTCAGTATTACGAATCTATGGAAAACAATGTGTAGGAGAAGTACTTGAATAGCTTACACAACAGAAAATAGCAATGAAAGAGGGAAGGGAGGCAGGGGCTTTGGAAGTCAGATTATTATAAGAAGTGGAAGAGACTGACATAGCCTTTTAAAACCACAAGGGTTGGGGAAAAAATTCAAGCTACAAGAAGTAGACTAGCTAGATAGGTATCTAATCAAATAAGGCCAATATTGGAGCTCTAGTCCTATGACTGTGAGCTACAGGTCACTGACCTTAGACAGGTTAGAATTTAAGAAACTTTAGCTTAATGTCTCAGTGGGGGCTGCAACAGATACAAAGAACAGAGGAAAACAGCAACAAAGTAAACTCTAAAGGCAATGGAATTCAACTTTAAGCAGGTAAATGATAAGCAGAATCTAAGACTATAGCAGTAAAACTGGGATATAAAGATCTACAAAAGCTCTGAAGTACCAGTCCTGGAGCAGAATTTACAACATTGAGACTACTGTAATCCTACCAGACTTTGGAAAAAGAGTAGTAATAAATAACTAAATAAGGCTCAAATCTGGCAGTAGTTCACAGTTCTGCCACAACTGTGAATGAAACTACAAGACTAACACCATAGGCAAGATCCAAATTACAAACAACTAGATTTGACAAGTAATTCTACTTCTAGAGATAGAAGTGCAGTATAATGTATAAACAATGCTAAAATCTTGCAGTAATAATTCACAACCTTTCCACGACTGCAAATGAAGCCATATAGCTAAGGTTCCAGAAGAAACTAAACAAAAAAAAGCAAACAGATAACTTTTTGGCTAAAGCAAGGAGAAAAAAAAGGAACAGTACAAAAAATTATCATCACACAAGTCATTATTAGTACAACTTGAAATATTTAAGTAGAATTTAAATAGAATTAAAATATATCACTATATTTAAGAAACCTAATATTTCTGAGATAAGGATTCATCTATTAAACAGTTAGAGTAAGATATAACCTAGGAATGGAGCAATGAAAATTTGAAATGCTTAAGGAGATAGTTACAGATGCATCCTCTTTAAGGTGTTGTAATTTGAATAAGCCAGTTGTGCTGTGAGGAGGTGACAGTTAGGATGATAGGTGAGATATAATTCTGCAAGAGGAAAGACCTTTCACTTTGGCTCAAGAATATCAGGCAGTGTACAAAAGAGATGTTCTCAGAAAAAGAATTGTTAGCAATAGCACATGGATGTGAGAAATTCATGAGTATGTTTTAAAGAAGTTCAAATGGAAACAGATCACTAATAGAAAAGAAACTGCTCACAATACTACATGCAAGACAGAAGTTCATGATTATGTCCATGGTAAAGATGTTCATGTGTAAACAGTTCAGCAGTCCTTATATTGCATATTCAGAAAATCTTTGCACAAAGCAACTCCAAGATTGTAGGGAATCTTACTTCATCTACTGAAATATGATCTGAATGTAAGCATTCAGATGATGTGTTCAGTAGAGCATTTTTGCCAGATATGCAAAAAGAGCTGTTAGAAAGACCTTCTGGATAATATTATTGTCACCGATGACAGGTGAATAAGAAAAAAAAATCCAGAAGTGCACTGATAACTGAATTAAAATACATTTATTTTAGACAGGTCAGACTAACCAAAATTTGTAGGAGGAAAGACAATGATTTATTTTTATATCAAAAAGGAAATCATATGTTCCAAATAAACAGAAAAGACAGAACCGTGAGTGAATACATGAATCACATTAACAAATTACAATGAACAAAGAAAATGCAAGAAACAAGATATCCTGGCCAAGATTGTCTCTTAGCCTCATTCCCAAATAAGCACAAAAATATGTTTGCAGGTCCAACCAAATATTTATTGATACCCAAAACACATAATTAAAGTTTGTCTGGAATTGAATGTAAATATCAACACTATAAACCTCAAAGAACTTAACCTTAGATCTTAATCACACAACTATAACCCCAGGCGTGTTTTCAGTAGGTGTCCCATAAAGCCCTCTCAATGTCCTTTAATTGCATGTAATTAAATCAGATCACCAATCAACTCCTGCCACTGCAAATGCAGCACTGTTGCCTCTTGAATTCTTTGTTTATCATCATTCAAAAGGGTCTATATTAAATTGTTGCCTGCTTAGGTTGTCGAATGCCTAAATGTTGATACCTAGACGTCGACAACTTAAAATTGTGAATGGCAGTTTCCACACAGGGAAACAAGTCATTTGGCTATTACAGGGATTTTGCCCTGTGTACAACGTAGAGTGATCTTGGAGTTTAGTTAGGGGGTGTGCGGGGCACAGCCCCCACATCAGGGGGTGTGGTGGACGAAGCCCTCCACTTGATTTCTATTTTAATTTTTTTTTTACTTTGGCCAATGGCATTCTTTCCCTGTGTGGAAAGTGCCATTCATGATTTTATGTTGTTGATGTTTAGGTGTTGACATTTAGGCATTCAACAACCTAAGCAATTGACAATGTAATACAGACCCCATTCCAAACATGAGAAAAAGGGGGAACTGTAATTAAAGGGAGAACAAAGGCTATAAAGAGCCACTCTTAATGGAGATGTTGGGGTGGAAGGGCTGGTTTGTTGCAGTGAGAAACACTAATTAGCGAGGGTGCTCAAGCTCGACTAAGCATGAGGATGGGGTGAGACCAACTATCTTGTATACAAGACCATAAGTATTGACTCACATAGAGCAAGAAGCAAAAGTAGTGTCATCTGCAGTGAATCCCACAACAATCCAAAGGAAGGAATGATATCATACTTAGTCTCAGATAATTCATACAGTCAAGTTAAAACTGATATGTTCCACTTTAAAGAAGCCATGTATTTTCTCTATACATATTATTATACCAAGTTACCTGAAATAAATCAAACTGACATTAGGAACAAATGCAGTTGTGAATAATGCATCAGAGTTTACATTCTTCACACAGCTGCCATCTGATACTGTAATAAGTGATAATTGCACACAGGAAACAAGTCAGGAGTTCAAAGTTTTTGTGGATAAGTGGGAATTTAGATATATAACATCCAATAAAAACATCCACAGTCCAATGGGTGAGTAAAACGAGCTATTCAGATAGAAAAAAATCTTATTTAAAAAAAGCTGCAACAGAAGTTATGAGTATTCCCATCAATTATGGAGCATCGAATATCCCACTGGAGAGAACCAGTCTCACACCAGCTCAAATTTTAACGATTAGATGATTGAAAAGCAAATTTCTTACTTTAATTACATAAATTATGCCACAGAATCAGTGTAACCTAAAGATAATGCAGGAAAGATAACAGCAAAGACAAAATATGTACTCTAAAAGAGGCTGCTGCACAACAGAATACTATATCAGTGGAGTTAGGGCTATGCTGCCACATGGCTGCTACACAATAGGATACTATATCAATGGATTAGGGCTATGCTGCCCCATGGCTGCTACACAGCAGGATACTGTATCAATGGCATTAGGGCCATGCTGCCACATGGCTGCTACACAACAGGATACTGTATCAATGGCATTAGGGCCATGCTGCCACATGGCTGCTACACAACAGGATACTGTATCAATGGCATTAGGGCCATGCTGCCACATGGCTGCTACACAATAGGATACTGTATCAATGGCATTAGGTCCATGCTGCCACATGGCTACTACACAGTAGGATACTATATCAATGGATTAGGATCATGCTGCCACATAGCTGCTGCACAATAGGATACTGTAGCAATGGAGTTAGGGCCATGCTGCCACATGACTGCTACACAGTAGGATACTATATCAATGGCATTAGGGCCATGCTGCCACATGGTTGCTACACAATATGATACTGTAGTAGTAGAATTAGGGCCATGCTGCCACATGACTGCTACAGAGTAGGATACTATATCAATGGCATTAGTGTCATGGTGCCACATGACTGCTACACAATAGGATACTTTATCAATGGCATTAGGGCCATACTGCCACATGGCTGCTACACAATAGGTTACTATATCAATGGCATTAGGGCCATGCTGCCATATGGCTGCTACACAACAGGATACTATATCGATGGCATTAGGGCCATGCTGCCACATGGCTGCTACATAATAGGATACTATATCAATGGCATTAGGGCCATGCTGCCACATGTCTGCTACATAGTAGGATAATATATCAATGGATTAGGACCATGCTGCCACAAGGCTGCTACACAATAGGATACTGTATCAATTACATTAAGGCCATGGTGTCACATGGCTGCTACACAGTAGGATACTGTATCAATGGCATTTGAGCCATGCTTCCACATGGTCACTACACAATGGGATACTGTATCAATGGCATTAGGGGCATGCTGCCACATAGCTGCTACACAATAGGATACTGTATCAATGGCATTAGGGCCATGCTGCCACATGGCTGCTATACAACAGGATACTGCATCAGTGGCATTAGGGCCATGCTGCTACACGACTGTTACACAAAGACTCATAGCTAGTGAAGATTATACATGATCTACAGCTTAACTAATAATGTGATGTTATTATGCTGACTGGATCTAAACCCACTCTGTGTCATGTAGAAGATCTGGAGCCAGATTCATTAATGCTTGCACTAAGCAGATACTAGCAGCCCATAAATATCTGTATTCAGGAATATTCCTACCACATTTTTTATGCTTTCTAGTCACTCACAAAGATTACACTAAGTGTAGAAATAGTCTGTGCTTTGTGCTAATCTGTATAAATCCCCCTCAATATTTAAGGATGCAAGAAAATCAGTAGGAAAGCTAAAATTAATAGGAAGAAGGTGTGAGTTGTGCTTGAGTTGTCTGTTCACTCAGAAAGGTGTACACTTTGTGTAGAATGGTGCACATTTAGTGTAGAATGGTGTACACGTAGTGTACACTTACTGCAGGTGGTAATGAGTCCCAGGGCTGGAAATTGCATAGTTGTCACAGTACCTTTTAGTGTTTCACCCTTTATAGTACCTCAGCCAGTTCACTTCAGTGCTATTGGATCTGTAGTTTCCAACTTTACTGAGATCATTTCCAATTGGAAATTCATTTTACTACACCTTCACTGCCTTGATACTGTTTCCTCTGAGTTATTCAGAACATGCCATTGAATCTGATGTCAAAACAGTGATGTGTTTTATGTAGTTCTGGGATACTATGTTGATGCATGTATCTCCTTGTTTTTTATCCCACTCTATCGTTGTAGTCAATGGGTGCAAAGAAAAAAAATTAATCTTGGATGGAGTGCAAGTCCATTGTAGGCTAGACATACACTTTCACTTATACATTGCACACACCTATTGGCAGTTTGAGGAATCAGTATTTCACCTATAGCACGTGTTTAGGAAGTGGGAGGAAACTGAACCACTGAGAGAAAACCTATGTGGAGATGAGGACATGGAAACTCCCACACGGAAGGGAGCCCAGCTGACAAGCAAACAGGGTAATAAAAAAACATTATGAGGCAAAAATGGTAATCAGTTCAGCTCTATGCCTTCTGGTCATGTGGCATGTTGTCTGTAACATTTTTCATTGACAATTGAATATTTTCGATAAAGGTATTAGCTGCTTCTAGATGGGATGCCAAGGTGAATGAATGCACATCAGTGTCTTATTTCTTTCTGTGCATTCCATCTTCCCAGCTCTGTGCTGATTGCTCTTCATCTTCTGCAGAGCAGAAATGAAGATCCATTTAGCCAACCTTACCTGTTGATGACATCTGTTCCATAAAGCAAGGTAATTGTTTTTGAGGACTATATTGTCCATCTTTTGTGTATGTGGCTCATACATTCCTTTCTTATATGAGTGTTTTGACAGTTGTATTTATCAATGACAAGGACTTCATCCTTTTTGTTATATGCATGCATAGCACCTTGATATGTGTCTAGGATATGAATTAAAATAATGATCAGATAGTCTGGTAGATCATCTGTTGTTTGAATTGTCTGCACTACTATCCAGTCATTATTTATTTTTATTTCAATATAATGTGCAGTAAGGTGAGTGGTTTCTGTATGCAGTTTGGTTTGTTTTTGCAGGGACTGCAATGTAAATGCAGCCCATAAATATTGATAGGTGATTACTTAGTGAATTTTTCAGTCTCCCTGAAATAATCTGTAGTATTAAATGTTTTCATGTTTTGGCATTCATGTAGTTATTTTTATGTGTTGGCGATAACCCAATATCATGCAGTTATTCAAATATCCTCCCTTGTGTTGGCCATAGTTTGCACTAAGGTCAAAAAGCAAGACCATTAGGATCATTATCAAACCATTAGAACATCCAAAACAAAAGACTTTTAACTTTGTCTGATTCAGGTAGCTTCTTACAGTCCTGAGAGTCTTCATTCCATTTCAGCATGAACGGAAAACACAACTGTTTCCCTATAAGGCATTTTCTGGAGGCTGTTTCTTCTCATCTTTACATCAGGTGACTATGAACTACGATAATTGCCACAACTGCCCTTTGCCTATGCAAATGCTTATGTTTGTCATGCATCCAGTTATATACAGCTCAGTATTCTGGATATAATGTTTAACCATACTTTGTACACTTCCACTATACAGTTTAGGCAATAATCTAGACTTGAAATTCTGCTCCATTGTAATACATTCTTTTTGCATTAAATGTAGTCATCTGAAAATGAATGCTTTTAATTTTATTTATTGATTTGTTTAACATGGATGTGTATGGATCATCATGGACCCTGCATGGCAATGATCTAGACCACAAGGACAATGGTAACTACAGTATGTATGGACAATTTATAGTAGCCAATGAACAAACATGTTTTAGGGAGGCAGAAGAAAACTCAAAAAGCAAGTAGACTTGGAGAGAACCTTGATTCTCCCTACAGATATCAGAAATCAGGATGGAATACTGGACTGTGGAACTGTAAGGCAGATAACTTAACTACTGTACTGTTTCTTTGAATACTTTATCCTGTGTTGTGGTACCTTGAAAGTCTTGCTTTGTAGAGCCTGGGTTGTCACCATATGATAAGATTAAAGAACCTTGGTGCTTGTATTAAATATAGTTTCCTTAGGAAATATTTGGAAAAGGAAAATGCTCTAAATAGTTGCCACACATGTACCTGTACCACTACTAAGCTCTTACCTATGTGGTATTAACAATGCTTGCTTTTATGATTATAGTAAAGATAGAAGTAAATCATGTGACTTGACTGTGCTTCACATCAATTCAGTCTGTTCCCTAGCTAAGTCCGGCCATAGGAGTAGTGTGAGTGAAATTATCTTTGCATCTGTGACAAGAGTTACAGTTCTGGTACCAGAACACCTGTATCCCTGCAAGTGATTTCACATGCCATAACGACAATATCTGTTTTAGCTGCTGACTTATTACTTACACCATCATAATATGTTGTTAGTTGGAATAATAAATAGAAATACTCAGCTTAGGGATCTAAATCTCTTTGGCTACAGGAACAGAATGGTTTGGAGGGACAGGTATACCTCGCAGAGGATACTGCTGCTCTGGAACAGACTCTCCATCTACATAAATCAAAGTTCATCCGTGTCTGTATTCAACCACAGCTTGGATCGGGTCTATATTATGAAACCAAAAACCCGTTAGAGCAAATATCACAACAGCGACACATATAGCCCAAACTGCAAATACGCCGAACCCCCTAAACAGTGAAATTTAAAATCTCAAATCATCATAGACGGGCAACCCCACTGCATGCTACATACTACATACCCAAACATAATAAACAAAACACATACATGCACTAATCAAACCCTATTTCTAACCCTACACTAAACTTTACATACATTACTTTCTATGCACTTACCTTAACCCGCACCCTAACCCTAAGATCCATAACTATTGCACACTTAGCTTACAGAGCTTTACCACAGGTGGGCCAACCATGACAATTCAACATTTCAAATTTCACGGTTTTGGATGTTCGCCATTTCCGTAGTTCGCACAATACGTGTCACTCTTTTCCGATTCACTCAAACAGATCTTTGGGCTTCTAATATAGACCCCTTGGATCTATGGCTGGGAAACAGAAACTTTACCCATGCACTGCCCACTGTACTAGCAATGGACAGAACCATCTCATAAATGCTTTGTCCCATGCATGGATTCCCTCATATTATCTATGGTATGATTCCAGAACCACACAGTGGTGTAAACATTGGCTGTAGATGATTGTCACTGTGTAAGTAACACCCTATTTCCATGTGTATAAATGGGAAAAAGTGGTTGTGAATTGAAGGATGGATGACAGTTATTCTTATTTTGGGTAAAATATAATTATTGACCATGGGAGGGGTAAGGACATTCTCTAACTAAATGGGACAGGTTAAGTCAAGCAGAGAAAGGAAATTGGCCAGGCTTAAAATGACCCAGAATGGCAGATAGCATAGTATTTACCCATGAATATATGAACGTATAACTGCAGGAGAAAAAGACTTTTACAAAAGAAGTTAGATGATCAGCCTCATAACTTTTGTTGCAAAAAAAAACTTTTGATATATATATATATATATATATATATATATATATATATATATATATATATATATATATATATACACATATACATATATATCTGTTTTTTTTTTTTGGTTCAAGCCAAAATTTGTGCACACACATTCTATTTCTTACAGTTGAAAAAAGAGCAATGGGATTTCTTCATTTATTTTTCAAAAACACACATGTGCAAACATGCACACTTAAGTGCTAACCACACACAGGCACACACACGCGCACACACACACACACACACACACACACACACACACACACACACACACACACACACACACACCATGCACATAAGTGTGTATGGACATATATATATATATATATATATATATATATATATATATATATATACTGAGTATGGGTCAGTGCCTTTTTAAGTTTGTGCTTATCAGATGTTCCTTAATTTATCTAAATCAGTGTTTATGTTACATTGTTATGCCTTAATTTCACTTTCTTTTTTGACATTTTGACAAACATAAAAAATTGCAACAAGATGAGGGTGAGCAAAATAAAATTTAGACACATTATTATTAAAGGAGATATTGTATATTGACATATTAATAAAATTAATGTCCAGCAAATTTCATAGAATATTATGTTCTATAATAATAATAATAATATTAAATCCATATACTTTATGTACTGCCCAGTACAGTTTGGTGCCAAATTCATCAATAATTGATCTAGGACTAAATATGGTAATTGAACGATTATTAAATTCTGTGTTACCTAATCATTTTTTAATTCAATAGAAATGCAGTTGCAAAATTTGGAATTCAGCAAGTTCTGGTTGCAGCAGTACACTCAAGACACAAAATGAAACTCACAACTCAAAATATTTAGGGAACCAAACTTGTAATGAAATAACTTTGATTCTGAAAACATGACGACAGCTATCTCACTTTTTAACCTCAATTTTAAAAGAAAATAAATTCAGAAAATAAAGAATGCCCCACAGTTTTCTGAAAACTTAATTCATCATCTTTCATTGTTTTGTCGTTGTTAACAAGTTTGCCATTTTTGCCAATATGCTATGTGTTAAGTAATCATGCACACATTAACATGCAATAACAAGTTCTCCAAAAAGTTCTTGTAGATGTAATACATTGTGTTAAGTGAATAGTTACGTATATATTTTCAAAACTGAATTACAGACATTTAAAATTTCAACATACTAAAGGGTTTCCACCCAGTGGCAATACACTGTGTTTGTGATATTCAGTTATTTATTATTCTTCATGCTTTTGTTTTCATGGTAGATTCTTGGTGGTCAAATATGTTTTTAAATAGCAATGACTTGAGTTTTTTGTTAAAAGAAAGGAAATATCTTTTGATATGTAATACGCTTTCTAAAAAGATGCATCTATCTTCAAGGTTCCATATTTGTAGAATACAATGTCATCCCATAAGTTTACATTTCTTTGCTTAGCATGGCATATACTATTCCTACAAATTCATTACAAATCTAATAGCCCTCAGTCTCTAATAATATATGTTCTTCCTAATAAAGTAGATTAAATGTTATTTCTCCTACTGTAATGCAAGTCAAGGGGCTACTTGTTACTTATTTTAATCATAATGGCTGTAGATGCAGACAGTTTAAAATAAGTGTCGCTTAACTGAGGGATTATATTTAAAATGGTTGAATCCATCCATCTTTCCATCTACCTGTTTTAATCACTGTTTATCAACTTGTCTTTGTATAAAACCTTATGCCATCACAAAGTGTTAAATTACATAAACTTATAGATACTCCAGTATATTAATAGATATCTAGAACAAGCAAAAACATATTCTTCCAGAATAATTTATTGAAATTTCTGGTCAGTACAGCATCTCCTTACTAAATGCTGTATTTAAACAACTACCGACATATAGATCTTAGCCATGACAATGCACTTCACTGTATTAACTCTATGCATTTTTAATTGTTTTGTGAACTCATTCCATGATACTATAAGATATAGCAATGAAATTATTTTAATTATATGTGTATATAGAGCAGTGCATATAATTTTAACATCCTGTGACATGGCATAAATCAATGAAAGTAGATAGAAATTCCCAACAATGGGGGCACTTTAAAAGCAGACAAAATTCACACTTAATATGATTTAATATAAATTTGAATTAGCATATATTTTTAAATATGAACAGTTTGAATTTTTTGTGCTTTATAAGTATTTTCTTATTTTATTTTGTCATGTTTTATATCCTAACACAACCTGTTAAGTGATACTGTATTTTTGAAAAATGGACATGTTTCAAAGACTGGCATGTGGGTATACAAACAGGAAATAAGGCACAAATTTATAATTACAGGAGATTAGCATACTTTATTTATGCCTGTTGAGAAGAATTACCCATCATCTCTGATGCATGCTGTAGTTAATAATTTTGGGGCCTTCATTACCATTTGGGGATTCTGTTTGGTTCCTTTATTATACATAATTTTCTTGAAAACTGCAGCACTTTGGGATAATAGTTGTCATTAGTAGAGACTAAATGCTGCGTAACATATTGTGTCAGCCTTAAGTGCAGATGTTGTAATTAACTGTAGTCTTGCAAACAGTAGTAGCATATATAGTCCATTGCTGAAATCTGGTTTTGAAGTAAAATATTTGGATAGAAGATTTATCTGTATTTGTATTTGCAAAAACTGTTTTGCATGTTATTATTTTCATCCAAAATAGAAGAGTTAGATGTATCACTAAGTTATAATATGTTGTTTAGAGGTTCATACTCAAATTGCATAAAGTTGTTAACAGTTTACTCCCTGTTCTGAAACTGTACATTAATTTATCACCAATCTACACAAGAGGTATATATGAAGAAGAAAAACAAATCCTTAATCCAAACCAACATATCTTCATGTTTTTACATTATATGCATAGAAGAAGTGGCTATGTTTTATTTTGCCTAAACCTTAAGTGCTATAAATACAATATTTCTATTTTTATAATTTGTTATTTGTGTATCCATTATATGACACATGCCACACTATGGCACTTCTCCATGACTGGGAGAGAATTTCACAGTGTTTTGTTTTAGAAAAGCAAAGGAAAAGGTTTAATAGAAATAGAGCAAAATTCAGTCAATTAAGCAAATGTCATGGTGGCTAACTCATGATTACGTACGTAGAGTAGCATCCTATAAAACAGGAAAAATAAATAATTAATGAAACGTATAAGGCACTCAACATGAATACATATTTGTATGTGACCTATTTGTCGATAATATGATGCAGTAAATTAAAGCACCTGTGAGATCTTGGTCTAATTCTGTGAAGAGCAAGCCCTATGCATCATAACACTTTGAAAATAACTTGACCTCAAAAGGGAAGTTAAAGAAATTAAACATAACATGGTTACCAAAAATACAGACAAATACACAGTGATGGTATAAACAAAGAAAGAAAGAAAGAAAGAAAGAAAGAAAGAAAGAAAGAAAGAGTGATACGAAAAGAGAGATGAAAAGGGCAAGAAAGAAGGAAATTAAGCATGTAAGTTTCAGTAAAGTAAAACCAAGCAGGTGGTGATCAGTGATCACAACAGAATCTGACATCTGTTTCTAGTTACTCATCACATTTCTCATTATGGCAGTAAACTTATGCTTGCAGACAATGGAAAGTATTTTGCAACTTTTGTAGTAGAAGGCAAAGTATATTATAATAGACATAATCATTCTATAAAATTTGAGTCTCCTTTGCATTTATGAATTTTCTGTATAGTTACTTGCAAAAAAGTCTATTATAAAATGTGCAAATTAAATATATATGTTATTTCCTTCTAAGTACTTTATTTATCATTACTGACCCATTTAGTGTAAAGTTAACTGTCTTCATTTTGCAGTCATCTGCAACTTTTCACTTTTATTTACTTGCAGATTGTATTTTAGCAGTCCTGTTGATGCATGGAAGGCTGTCATTAGTACTACTGAATTATTTAAGATTTCACTTTGTGCATCTTGTAAATAACATTTATTTTAGATGGTGAATTATGATTTGTATTATGAAATGCTTATCAAATGGTTCACAAAGAATAGTTTAATTTTAATTAAATATGGTTTCCCAAGAGAATAACCCTAACTATTCTTCATATCCTTAGGCTGACATACTTATTTTTAATTATTTTATGCTATTACCAAAAGTGCTTTGGGTACCAGCACACAATTAAATCAAGTACATAGATTTATTATACCCACACCATGTTTAATTTTTAATGTTAATTAAACCAATTAAATTATTTATTTAATCACTCACACATTATTGTTAGATAATAAAACATTTATGATAGTATTTGTAGAGATTATTACATAAAACTATTATTTAAATAATTAGATTTTACTGTTTGACTGAGAATGGCCTTTCTATATATCATTGTTAAGAATAATACATAATTTGTTTGGTATTATTCATTCATATGAGTCTGATTTCATTCTTTTCACCTTTCATCCTACTACAGTAAATCTTTAAAAATGATGTACACAGAATTAGTATGCATTACTTGTTCAGTCAGTTGCATTAGTGTGTCTGAAATTTACAGCACTATTGATAATTTGATGATTTAATAACACGTTGCATGTATGACCATTTGCAGCATTGCTGTCATGTTTGTATAGTGCAGTTAGTTCCCTGAAATTATAATGAAATATTTAGTTCAGTATGTGTTGTAAAACATTCTTGTGGCATCTGTACAAAATTGCAGTTAAATATCATGACCAAAAAGGCTGCCATGCATCCTTGAGGATTAGACATTAAGAAATAATTTTCTTCACTGTGCTAGATAGAAAAAAATATTTTCTCAAAGTCAATCTGTGATGTTTGAGGAGTTTCTCCCTGTCCCAGTGTCACATAGCTGAGAGCACTGTAACATTGGTAAATATAAGTTCAGGGGTATGGGCAGTGCTTCTCTCCCGCAAAAGCACTTTTTTAAATTCCTGCCATTTTCACATTAAGGCTTAGGATGTAGTCAGGATTGTCAAGTTAGTGTCAAGCAATTAGCTCTTGATTTCAGAGGGTGGAAGCAAACTTAAGAGACATTTGTTTTTCTAGGAAAAGAACAGAACACATTTTTGTAAGTGAACATTTGTAATACACAAATAGAAAATATCCAATGTGAATTTCTCCAGTATTCATTAAAGATGGCATGTATGCTATCATTTGTCCTTTTAAAACATTTTTGGAATAAATTTACAGTGTATCCCAGGTTTTATAAATGTTATTATGAGCTTGATACAAGTAAACTTTGACTAGTAAGTTATGTTTTTATATTTGAAATATAAATGAATATAGCTGTTTAGTTTTCTTAAGAAATCCTATATGAAAAAGCAGAACTTTTGTGCTGAAATTTGATTGAGTATTGCAGGTAATTGACATAACTAGTAGCAATGGTTTCATTATAAAGCTTCAGTTCTGCAATAATTTATTCAAAATGGGCCCTTAAATCCTTTATTTACTATATTCAGTCACTGACTTGAAACATTATAAAGCTTTACAATTCAGTTTCATTTTTGTTAAAAACTATAGTAGTTACATGTTATCAGATTTATCTATGTGCGGATTCATAAATACATACAATCCAAAATTCAGCTGCCAAATAAATCACATCAGAATACTGTATTGTATTTTTGTCAAGATCCTGAAGTAAATTCTCCCTTTTGTTTTGCTACAGTTCTCTCTCTCTCTCTCTCTCTATATATATATATATATATATATATAAACTTGTTTTGTGCAGTACTGCATGATTCTTTTTTTAGCATGTGTGTGTGTCCTTCATAAGTTATTAACATTTGTTAGAATTTTAATGCAAATGTTTGTGTAACATATACAGCCAGTGTTTCCTGCTGAAATAAAGAGAAGTTGCTTGAATAAGAGAATGAACAGCACTTTGCTTTTGGAAAAAAAAGTTTTACAAGATAATGGTTAACATTATTTTACTACGGAAATTTGTCATGAATCTTTACTGCATGTACACTATGTCTCTGTATGATTAAGACAGTTTCTCACTGACTGCTTACTGTATCACAATTTTTTTGCAATTATGTCTTCTGTTTTGAGACATTGACAAAATCTATACTTTTGTTCCATTAAATCTTAGCACATCTTACTAATAGTTAAAAGCTGGTTTCTCATTCTATTTGAATGAAAGAATGCAGACAGTATATACAATATTTTCAGATAATTTCAAATAGTAAAGTCAACTGCTATTGAAGAAGGCCAGTCACTGTGATTAAGATGAGGTTAAAAAACATTTAGCAGTAATACTCCCTGATATCAGGAGAAATAACAGACTCAACTTCAAACCCTCAAAACTGAGCTCTGATTAACCAAAATAAAAACAAAAGAAAAGGACTCAACAAACCAGACAGGAAAGTATCCAGCTAATGTGAGACCTGAAACAGCCGAGTAGCACATGTTGAAATACACTTGTGCTTCTTTTTTTTAATGCACGGCTACTTCATGTGACAAATGTTGCAGTATTTTATTACAACATTCTAAATCAACATATAAGTTCACAAAAGTAGCGTACTTAGTTTGTCAGTCAAATTTTTTAGTCTACACTACTTGAATCCTAAACGTAGTCACATATCAACTGTCAGCTGGCAAATTTCTATGAATTCTACTAAGCATTTAAACCTTCAAACTTTTATTATTGTGTGCTAATAAAGCTAAATGTAGTTATACTGATCCAAATGTTATGTACAACATGACAGAAATATCAGCATTAACAGATTTGAAATAAAACATGATAACAGAGTCATCTAGTAGTGACATGCAATAAAACTAAACTGAATTATGACTTAGTAGTCTTCAATGCTATGTAGCAACACAAACAGTTCTCAAGAGGTTATAATTAATATTTTATGAGGACAAGATGGCTGTTGTCACAACGTTATACGCATATTCTAAAATTGCCATTATTACCAAGTAAGTTGCTTCTGACATACCAAATAGCTGTCTTAGTATTAATGTCTTATATGACATGTTACATTTATGCAAGTTTTACATTCATGGCAATTGTATAATTAGTGCTTCTAAGACATATATAACTGTGGATCATGTCATGCTTCAAGATATAGATCTGTAAGTTAAACACAGATGAATTTAAAAGTAACTTCAAGAAATCAAAGTTTTTTTAATATTTGCAGAGTATTAATTGATCAAGTACAATATCAGAGTTTGATCAAATGAGAAGGTAAGCAACTTACCTGATAGTTTGATGTATCTCTTTTCTAAGCACAGTCTGACTCAAGTTACACAATAGTTTTATGGTGGCACGAGTACTTTTAGAACTTGTGAAACTAGTCATTTTAGAATAATTCAGACAAATACATGCATTTGTAAACTGCATTTGCTTGGCAGATTTTATTAAATCCTATATTCAACTTATCTTCTCAATATGATTACAAAATTACATGAACTGAAATAATGTATGAGTTTGCATTCACCTTGTATAATGAAGTCTTAACTATTTTATTAGTGATGACTACATATCCACCAGGGAACTGTGAGTTATAGGCCTCTCTGTCCAAATGTCAACATTGCAAGAGTATGCAATTTTACTCCATGGAGTATTGTTTATTCCTAATTGCTTTCCAAGCCTTATTTCTCTATACCAGTCAAACCTTATCACAGAAGAGTAAACTGAGTTATTTCTGATATGATGTACCAGTATAGCATGTATGCGATAAAATATCCTTAGCAGCTATTGACAGAAAGCTCACCACCATACCTCTTAATTATCTAGATTTATAAAGAATGTCCAGATTTTTGCCTCATATATGTTTTATCTGTTCCTCATAAAATTTGTGTTTTTCAAGCAAATCATTGAAGATTGAAGTCACTAAATATTGACAGACGTGAGTTTCAGACTTCGTTTCCTTCAGACAACACAGGCTAATAAAAAGCATATTAATGCTAGTAACTTTCTAAGTTTATAAGAGCAATCATTAACATCTATCCCTATTTTTGGGCCATTATCCCCCCATTATTTATGGCTTTGTCCAGATATTGTGTGCTAAGAGATTGAGAAGTATACTCACTATTATGGAAAATGGCTGAGGATAACCTCTCACACAAACCAAATAAAACTTGAAAAAATTATGTATGCAAACAATTAATACTTTTGTTGCTTAACTAGCATGATTAAAATAACTAGTATTTTAAAATGCATTATTTAATCAGGAAAGAATACAGAGGGAGAGAGAGAGAGAGGGTGAGGAGCGAGGGGACAGAGAAAGAGAAACAGAAAAATTATTGAGACAGAAGGAAATCAGAATGACATGTGAGGAGGAATGAGTATACATGTGCGGCACAAGAAGCAATATGTTGATAAAGCCGAAATGACTTGACAGCACTTAGAATGATATTGGCAAACATATTTTTTTCCCTTTTTTCAGGTACTTCACCTGTTTGTGCAATAGATATTGTATTAAAAATAATAATATGCCACAACAATTTCATTTATTTAATTATGTTTTCTTCTGACTAATAAAATAAAAGTGTATCAGTTCTTCAACTATTTTTCTTTCTCTCAGATGGTGAAGATGACTTGAAGTAATGCTAACTTGCTTGGAAAATAGTACATAGAACATGTAGAGTAAAACAGTTTGCTGTTTGTCTCTTACATAAAGCAGCTCCTTCTAAATATTTAATAAATGCACACACACACACACACACACACACACACACACACACACACACACACACACACACACACACACACACACACACACACACATGAACACTCATAGAAAGAGAAAGGAAAGCTTAAAGTATTATTTTATGCATTTCCTTATACCCCTCACACTAAAAGATGTGTCATGACTGAAGCAGGGAAAGCAATTACATGCATCACAAAGGGTGTCTCACTGCATTGTGCCTCCTTATCATTTACCTACTGTATAGAATGTAGATGTGAAACAAAAGAACCTTGAGGCGCACTATGTTCATAGCAAAGTCTGCCTTAAAGCAACAATATGTTGGTTTAATTTATATGCAAATTTATGTAATAAAGTCCCACAAGAATGGGAATTTCAAAGCCTTAGTAGATGCCACACAGTGCAGCAGGTTTTAGCAGAATGATTTTTATAGTGCATTTAAAGCTATCACCTACTGTTTGTATATTTTTGTTCTTTTTATGTGCAGGGCAAAACTTGGAGAACATGAAATCAAATGTAAGAAAAGGTTCAGTAAATGGATAACAGCAACCAGAATTACCTCAATGAGATGCAAAATCAGAATAATTTCACAGTTTCACTTTCTGACTGCTTCGTCCTGAGTCGACCAGCATCATGCAAGGCTGATCAAAGACTATCGGAAACATCAAGTGAGTGTAAATGGGTTAAAGTATGCTAATACAGAAACTAAATGTACTTTAATCCTGTTATAATACAAGGTAATGCAGAGGCAGTGAGCTGCTTGTTGCTGTTTCCTACTGCTTCAAAGCCCCCTGCAAATCTTGAATAGAAATTGCTTCCTATTCTTTTTTTACTGCTGGAGTAAGGTTTTCTCAGATGAAAATACAAACCCCTCCTTCTCCGTTTACTAAGTGTCAACAGTCCGGTGAGCAAGACTTCACATCTCCTTAGATCAGCACCCTGTGACCTTCCCACATTTAAGTACAGATCATTAGACTAAGCTTTCCAGCTGTTGCCTAAATTATGAGTTTTTTTTTCCAGAGGTCACAGCTTAGTAAAACACACTGGGCAGCAATTTTGAGGAAAGCACCATCACCACCTAGCTAGCTTGGTCATTATTAAATTTATTAAATGCCATATAAATTGCCTTATTGTTTTATAAACAATAAATGGAAAATAAAAGCTGAGAAAACATTCAGAATTAGTTGTTAAACTTCTGAGTTGTCCTTCTTTACAATTTTAGTTCCTTACTTACGATTTGTCTGTCTAAATACAAAAGCAGATGCTCAGTAAATTATACTTCAAAGAATGCACAAAAGGAAATAAAAATACTGGACAAAAAATAGAATTGTGCAGTTTGATTATCTTAAAAATACTTCATCTTTTACAGTCAATAAAAACTTCAGATGCAGACAGTTGTACTCACAGCATTTAGAAATGGTCTAAAAACAAAGGACTCATTGAAGCGCAAGTCATGCAGTCAGTAATAACACTATTCATTTTCACTTTCTTATGGTTCAATTTATACATGAGATATAGTGTTTGTTATGCTTACGCAGAAACATTGCAAAATACAGTCGCAAGACTGCACATACTGTTGAACATTTTTTCACAAGTATAGTTGACTATCACATGAAATCTGCTGAATTCATAGACACAAATGAAGGTGCAAGAAAAGTATTTCAGAAGATTAACATTTATTTACTCCAGAAGTAAGGAAGGCTGTGTGCATTTATAAGACCGTAACTCCTCATTTAAAAACTCCTAAAGCCACCTACCTGAAAATAGTTGTGTTTGTTAAAACCAAGTGATATTATATAAACAGCTCTGTAGTTTAGTATTGAAAGACAGAACACATATCAATCTCTGTTTATCTAAGCGCATATCTTTCATCCTATCAACACTGCCTGAAATTTTACCCAACAATGTAAGAAGTGGAACAGGTGCCTTTATCCTGTTACAATGCAAGGTAATGCATAGCCATTGAGCTGCTTGTTGCCGTTTTCTACTGGTTCAAGAAAGTCTCCACTAAGACTAAATGACATTCAGAATGCTCTCTATAAAACCAAGAGTTAAAAAAAGCAAACCTTATAATATTGAGCCCACTAATAACACATTTTATTTATTTTGTTTATTTTATTTATTTATTAAATCCAGTAAATATCACAGACAATATCCTCTTTACAGAGGTAAACTTAGAAACAAGCTCCAAATTACTAATCTAAGGAGAGTATAAAGCATCATGTGTTTGGCAAGAAATGCTGAGTCTGTGGACAAACACCTGCTGTCACATGGTGAAAATGTAAACGACACCTAGAGGTCAGGATTAAACCATGGATCTTGGAGCTGAGAGGTAAAAATGACATTAACTAGTGTGTCACAATGACAAACCATATGATCTTCTCCCAAGAGTGGCTTCATACTGATAAACATGTAACGCCTGGGTTGTAATACCTGTCCTTAGTAATGGACCTTGTGATTAGGAAATGATGCAGTGTGTGGTGTGTGTGCGTGTGTGTGCGTGTGTGCGTGTGTGTGTGTGTGTGAGTGTGTGTGTGTGTGTGTGTGTGTGTGTGTGTGTGTGTGTGTGTGTGTGTGTGTGTGTGTGTGTGTGTCTGTGTGTGTGTGTGTGTGTGTGTGTGTGTGTGTGTGTGTGTGTGTGTGTGTGTGTGTGTGTGTGTGTGTGTGTGTGTCTGTGTGTGTGTGTGTGTGTGTGTGTGTGTGTGTGTGTGTGTGTGTGTGTGTGTGTGTGTGTGTGTGTGTGTGTGTGCGTGTGTGTGTGTGTGTGTGTGTGTGTGTGTGTGTGTGTGTGTGTGTGCGTGTGTGTGCGTGTGTGTGTGTGTGTGTGTGTGCAGTGTACTGTATATGCACATGGAGCTGCCCATGCACCTGTGCATGTCTTTAAAGATGTATGAATGTAAGCTTTTGTCATAGCAATAGGGGTAGCGATGAAGATTTACACTTTCCATATAATTTTTCAGAGATTAGATCTTGTCTGAAAGCGTGCAGCTTCATGAAATGAAATTTCTAGAAAGGTACTGAGGAGTGCTACATATAGTCAGAAATAAAAATTACAAAGCAGATTAGGCTGTATTTCATTATTCATTACTGAATCATCTCTACCCAGACTATTAAACTATCAGATGAGAAAGACAAAAATAATGGTATAAGTGCAAATATCTACCACTTAGAACATCAAAACTATTCAAAAATCCCACCATGCTGCCTGCACCATGGATGACAATTATTTTAGATGTGAGATGGTATGGCCAAGGAGTACATGTGTCATATACATGGGGGGGGGCTTTATTTACTGTAAATGTTTATCTAATTTTACTATCACTTTAGTAATTATAAAGCAACACATAAAAACTGGTTTGTGTGCCTAGTTACATAAACTGCAATTGTAGGCTAACTTTCCAATAAAGGAAGATATAATGTCCGCTGGTAAGCTTACAGCAAAACCGTTCAGCCTTAGCAATCTGTTCAGAAATTCAAACAAAGACAGTCATTCCCACTCTACATGACTAATATTTAATCAGCTTTCCTATAAGCGAGTGATGGCTATTTCATCATCTTCATGAATTCAGCTAGTCAAAAATTACATCTGTATCTATATCTATATGTATATATCTATCTATATCACTCTCTCTCTCTCTCTCTGTGTCTATATATAGACACACACACACACACACACACACACACACACACACACACACAGTTTTGTGTCACTTGATAGAAAACTCACTTGACTGAAATAGCAGTCACTTAATACAACTGACTGAAAACTAGGTTGACTGAATTCCAATTTATAGAAAAAATACAATATAACAAACATACTGAAAAAAATGTTGTTTGTAGGGGGGTTCCCTGTACTCCAACACCACATTGCTTATATACACTAACTCCATGGTTATGCAACTATGGAGAAAAGAAAAAAACACCCCTTGCTGTGAATCAGATCCGGCACATGAACACAAACATCTACAGATCTGGAGTTACTCGTATGATGGCGGGCATTGCCACGCCACTCAAACCCTTTTAGAATGAACTTCCTAATTACGCATTTAATCAGAAATGATGTCACATATTTTCTATACACCTACAGCTTTTTATCAGTTGTTATTCAGTCAAATGAATTTTCAGTCAATTGTGTTCAATCATCTGTGATTCTGTTGAATGAGTTTTGATCAAGTGATATACAACCACACACACACACACACACACACACACACACACACACACACACACACACACACACACACACAGACACTCATGTGTGTGTGTGTGTGTGTGTGTGTGTGTGTGTGTATATATATATACATATACATGTATATAATAGTCCTGGTATAATCTGTAAGGATTCTTTGTGATTCAGTTTTTAAACAATTGTTTCTCAGTCATTCATAGGGGAAGTTGCTTAAGCTTTTGGCTTTATGGCTACACGTCAAGTGATATTTATCCATTGTGCAGCAGACCAAAAAAATAATTCCTGAAAGCCACTTTCAGCAAGCAACATCTAAAGTTTTTTTGCAGGGTGACAAGTTCCTCCATCTTATATATACCATCCCCATGGTCACACAACAGTGGGGAAAGGGCAAGACCTAACTTTCACGGAACGTGGCTTTCAGTTATAGTCCTTCATGCTGTCAATCTTACAATCAGCATTTAAAATCTCTTCACATTTTAATTCACATTTTGATTTTTTTGAGGAACTTAGGTTAGTATTAAATCCATATTTGCTAATTAAGGTCTAATGCTAGGCTTAACGCTTATCTACAGGCCAGTGTATTAAGATCCATTATACCTTTTTCATGGTCCAGCTTAGTGGCCTTTTGCTGCAACAGGTGAGGAAAGGTCTGCATCAGTAAACAGAAATCAAGACAGATAAGATCTCTTGGCATGCCCACCTGTAGGATGGGGACACTATATTAAGGATAAGTTGCCAGTGATTTTACTGTTTACAACCAGATATGTTCATCTGTCTTTTGTGTCTTTCACTAATAATGCAGGTGTTAGTGGGAGGTGAAACGATTAAGAAGTTGGTGACTATATTATCAATTAAATGACTGACCCACCTGCTATGTAGTTACTCTTAATTACAGTATTTCTCACTTTTGGGTTGGCTTTAAATTCAAAATAGTAGGTGTCTTATCCAGTGAATTACAATAAAACAGGAATGGCACTGGTTGTCAAAAGCAGGCAATATTTGAAATATTCATCTTTGTCTTCAAGCAGTAACACATTCCTGAATTAATGTATTCATAAATCTCTTGACTTGCTAAGCATGTAGGCCAGTTTCATAGTGCAACAGTTCTCTTTATTAAGCAGTTTTACACAGGCATTGAAAAATAATGAAATTATAAAAGTAGAACAGCAATTTACTTGAAAATGTGTCTTTAAATCAAAAAGCATAAATAAATAAACAAGGACATGAACCTGCAAATACATCCAAGGATTACAAAACTGAAGTTAAACAATTTCAGTTGTAATAATACAGTATGAGTTATACTGCTTTGTCAAACAGCAGGTGGCATAAGCCATGCTAACTGCTCCTTTTGAAATGTCAGAATGGAATGACAGTAAAAAATAGCAGACAAGACTCAACGCTCATCCTTTGAGTTTGGAAATGCTGAAGGAAGAGTAAGCTGATGAAATTATGAAGACTGAAAATAAAACAGTTGGACTTTTGAATATCATGTAAAATCTAGTTCAGTTACTTTAAAAAGCAGATGATGGGTAAGATTGTATAATTTCATTCTATGTTCAACACAGCGTACCACCACTGGAAAAAATGTTTTTTTTTTATTTTCTTTTATTCTTTTGAAACAGATTTAAGAAAATGAAGAGTTTCATTAATTCTATTGTACATATAGTGTTTTTAATTAGCTCTATGATCTCCATTTTCCTGTGTAACCTCTGTCCAGACTGTGACAAATTTGTATTTATGTAAATGTTGTTTATCTTGTACAATGTTTGATGTTTTCTACACCCAAGGGCTGGAATGGTAGCTAAATCTGGAAGGCAACTATTTTTTCTTATTTACGTAAACAATTGAACAACTTGAATTATTTACGTTCATGCCTGGAATCATCACATAAGATGTTCTTCAGAAACATCACTGCTACATGAGTTGTAGCCTGTACATGATATAACAGCTGTCCAGCTTCCAAAGCTTTCAGGGCACCTTCCACACAGCCAATCCATTAGCCAGTTCAAGCTGAGCTGACTAAAAGTCAGATTTGGGTGCCAAATCCTTCAGAGCTTTCTTGTTGCTGAAGTGAGCGCTTCTCTGTGGGCATTCAAGGACTGACGGTTGGCTAATACACATCACTTGGCAGATACATTCCTTTTGAGGAAAAAAACTTCCACTTTACTTTTTATGAAATAAAACATAGCTAGGACATACTGTTTTTAATGAATCTAATGTGCGTTTTCTACACTGTTAAACAGGAGCATTACTTTTTTACTTTAATTGTAAAAAGTTGTTTAAACTAACTTTATTTTTCTGTCACAAAGCTATGTTGCTGTACATCTGTGGGCTGGGGTAAGTGTTTAAAGCACTTATTGCTATGTATTAATTGGGATTACTGTGGTGGTGGTGCTGCGGTAGCATTGTCGCCTCACAGTAAGACGTTGTCCTGTTCGATTCTCAGCTAAAGCGTCTTCTGTGTAGAGACATGCGTGAATGGGCGTACCTTCATTGAAGGTTGTGCATCAGGGCTGGCAATTCGGTACGTAAAAATCTACTGCCAATCATTAGCGGACCAGAGTTCCGCTGTGGCAACCCCTAACTGGAAAAAGCTGAAAGATACAGCAGCAGCTATGTATTAGTTGGGAAAAAGTTAGTTTTTTTACAACTTACCTGTTTTAATGATTATTGCTGCCAGGTTTCCCCAGGAATCAAGCACTTTTATTGGCTTAACCATAGAGCAACCTACCAGTTCCTCAGTTCTACCTTTTTCCAGCTATAAGAAGAAAAATATTGTTAAGCAGCCTTTGCCAACACAGAAGGCTGATAAAATGCCTCTGCCATAGATGGGTGACTGTGCTTTGGCCAAAGTTGGTTCCTCTTACTAGTCGTCTTTTACCTCGGGTCCTGCTGGTGTCACCGGTACAGCCACCATGGTGTTGGAGTGCACTTGGTGGGCAAGGGAGAGTCACTCATGTCAGTCCTGGCAGAAGGGCAAGGAATGCCACTCTGCTTAGACAGAAAGTTGCACCCATTCCCGGGGAGGCTTTTGCTGACAAACTTGGAACTGTTTATTCAGAAATTCTTGTCAAAAAGAAAACAAAACTTAAACATATGTCTTCTCCTGCCTCAGCTGCCCTGGACAGGATTTATTTATTAGGGTTATCTCAGAGTTTAGTCATGGTCAAAAGGTTCCCTAGTTTAGGTAATGGACTGGGCATGCCCTTCTCCCCCAAACCCATACCAATCTCCCATTACTTGGCTATTTCTCCTCAATTACCATAAAACACTGTTCAAACCTGTCCATCAGCATGGTATTTTCTTTTTAGTTTTTACAATTATCACAGAGGTTTGGATTAAATATTATACAGTTATTTCATATTTTACAGCAAAAACACTACAGTCATTTATTAAACAAAACAGACTGACACGGAAAGCAGAGTTTGTTTCCCTTGAAGCTCACATTTATTGAAAATGCATCTAGCAACCCATTACAATACAAAACCTTGCTGGGATACATAGTAAAACAGAATATAATGAAGCACTAATTAGCGGCTATGTGAATAGAGCAGGAATTCAAAAGACACGTGCATTACATTTGCTAACAACAACACACTGGATACAAATATCCCTTTTTAGAGGCAGCCCAGGAGTACTATCTGCTGAAGTGGCTTGGTTAGAGTCATGCAGCAGACAAATAAAGGCTGAGGGACTCAAACCCTGCTCTAGAGAAGCAGCTCATAAACAGCTAATGAGCTAAATTAAAAAAAATGTATTCGTAGCTAAAATTTTAACATTAAATTGTCGACTTCATACTGTCCACTTTATTCACAGCTAAATAATTCATGCAATGTTAACAGTCAACAAAACAAGGAAATCAAAGATTGTACCAGAAGAGCATGGTTCATGTGATGGTGCTTTTGTTTACTAAAATCAATTCCTTCCATTACATCATAACTATTGTGGGTTGCAGGAATCAAATATTTACACACACACACACACACACACACACACACACACACACACACACACACACACACACACGCACACATGCATGCACCCCCCCCACACACACACACACACATGCGCATGCACACATGCACACACATGGACATGCACACACATACACACACACACACACACGCGCACGCACACACGCACACGCGCACACACGCACACACGCACACACGCACACACACACATACACACACACACACATATGCATATGCACAAACACCCTAGTTACAACCACTTGTATAATTGTGCATCTTAGATATTCGCTTGACATCATGTGAATGAACATATTCATAAAAAATGAGTTAGAAATGTATCTCAGTTCAGTAATGTTGGAACCATACAGTGAAACCAATTGTATCCCCCTCTACCCTTTCAATTCTTACCTCAAGGATCAGAGACAAAGACTCAGAAATCAGGAACAGATTTTAAATGTTTCTCTTATATACATAGAAAGACACATGAGCAATAGACTTATATTAAAATATATTCTGAAGAATGCAAAGAATAAAACTCACATGCTTGCCATTATTTAATAGCTGCAATCCACAACAATTTGTCAGAAACATACAAATCTTTCAAGGAACAAATATAACCCTCAACTTCTTTTATCAAGATTCCTGACAAAGACAAGATAATGAGAGCACATTATTTGTTTCGATCCATTTTGTAACCGGGTAAACTCACTAGACAAAGCATCCCTTTTCAGGGGTGACCAAGAATCATTGTCTGAATGACTTGCTGAAAGTCATACTGTATGCAAATGGAGGTGGAAAAATTCAAATCCTGTACTTTTGGCTACATGAAGCAGTTTGTCAGCATTTCAGAGCCTTAAGTGCCAAACAAATCAAATTCACTATAAAAGTTAACAGAATAGGTTTTGCATTGGCATGCAGTTTCTGAACAATGACTGTGAAACTCTAATTGGCACTACTGACTGACTGTAATCCTTAAAGGCAGTTAGTGCAGAGGATTAAGGCTCTAAGCTCTTAACGGGCTGCCTTCTGTAGCTAAGGCAAGGGTACAAGGTTTGAGTCTTTCTATCTCTATTTTGCGTACTGTGTTACTTAACTAGACAGTCATTAATAGATGGGAAAAGGGGATAGGGAGTAAACAGGAAAAAAAGTAATGTAGGTGTAAACTGGAAAAAAGGAGGATAGGACATCAATAGGGGGAATAGTGGATAGGACATGCTTTTCTGAATAAGAAAATTATGAAACTTGGTGTCTGGCATCACTGACACGAAAACAGCAGTGGAATACTACATTACCGACCTGCTACATACACACACCATACCTCTCAACTATACAGATTTTTTTCAGAATGTCCAGATTTTCGACTCATTCATTTGGTCCATTTTCCATTAAATTGTAGTTTTCAGGCAAATTAGTGGCAAATCATTAAAGCCTCAAGTTAGAAAATAATGAGAGACATCTGAGTTACAGACTTTCTACCCATCAGAAAATTCATGCTAATGCAAAATCTGTTATTCTTTTAACTTTCTAAGTTTGCAAGAGCAGTATTTAAAAATTGCCCCTATTTTTGGGCCTTTGTCCCACTTTTATTTATGACTTTGTCCAGAGTTCTTGCTCCTAGAAGTTGAGAAGTATGACAGACACATGTGCATACAGGCACACAGACCTCTCCCTACCTGCAACAATCCAAACTGGCAGTAAAGCAAATCTCCTGATCTGGGGCAACAGTTTGTCAATTTTATATGCATTACCCTGAGCTCTATGGCAGGCAGTGAAGCAAATCAAATTCCCTGGACAGCAGCAACAGCAGAAGCAGCAAAACCACAATCCATGTATATGGCAGCAAATCAAATCAGGTCCCCCAATCTCCATGGAAGACAGTTATGGCAGGCAGTGAAGAAAATCAAATTCCCCCATGCAGCAGAAAATCCGCTGACCTAAGGACAGCCCACTTTACTCTGATATTAAGGAACTGGAAGAGAGATTTGAGGGGTGTCACACATCCCCAAATTTCTCAGAATTTCAGCATTTCTGTACCTGCAGAGAAAAATACTTCACTCTCCAAAGTAAGCGCACAAAGCAGGAGATCACATTTCTATTTTTTCTTCTTTTTTTAATGACTAGACAGGGCCCCATATCCAGCACCAGGCACCAAGCAGCTGCCTAGTTCTCCTTTTACTGGATCTGGCCCTCCCTGTATGGTTGTTTCTGGTAAAAGGCAAAGAGATTGTTCATTTTCTCAAGAGATTTAATAATTTAAACATCAAAATGATACTGAAAGCACAGATTATGTGTTGTCTTGACAGAGTTGTGATTCAGAGTCTGAGGAATGTGTTGCTTTGGTCAGTACTTTAAAGGATTCTCTTTATCTAAATCTATTTCTAGAATGAATCATTTATTTCACTGGGAAACTGTATTTTTCTTAGTCCATCAGGAAACATTATAATTGCTACAACTGGAATTTTCAGAACCTATTCCTGTTCCTATTGCTCTGTCTGCTTTAGATAATGTTTTTGTCACAGTCTGCAATTTCCCTGATGGCCAGCCTGCTGCCTCCAACAAAGCAGACAGACTTTATTAAGTGGTTTTATATACAGCTATCCTGGGTCTGACCCAGTAGCTAGTATTCTAGTGAATCCAGATGCTGCATACTAATCCTTCTCCTTCTGACAAGGATAGGATGGCTTTTGAAAAATTTGGGAAAAAGTGTATTTTTTGCAGCACTGGGTTTTAGAATTCTCAACTGTCAAGCTTATATATTAAAGTTTATTCTTGCCTATGCACGATACAACCCTTATAGCTTAGACAACTGCAGTAGTGATCATTTGAATATTTACTGTTATGGTAAGTTTGCTTACACAACTGTACTGTTTTTCTCCACATATTGATTTCCATCACTTTGTAAAGATGTTTACTTGAGTTAATGGACTTGCACCTTTCTACCTTACTGTCATATGACTAATATTTTATCAATCAGTTATCATTTGATCTATGACAAGTTCTATCAATCAGTATCAAGAATGAATTCACAGTTTATGGATGTTTAGAGATTATTCCACAGGAATTTACAATAGGTAACATCCTTTCATATACAAGTTGCCAGGAAAGTAACTGGCACCTCCTTCTTTCCTTGCCAGCCTGTCACAAATAGAAACAATCTATATTACCTTTGAGCAATGTTTGCATTTTGTGCAAATAAATGTTATATTTAAAGGGCAATATGTCTACAGCAGAAGTAGAAAAATGCCACATTCATAAAGCTGAGACAGAAAGAAACATGATTCTGTCATGATGTCCGATAAACATGTAATTCTACCTCCATAAGAAATCATAATATAAATATTTATTTCTGATACACATACCCTTTTTACCAGCTCTGTTGATTTTATCTATTGTGTCCTTGAAGAGGTAAGTAGAACTGCTAGGGTTAGAAAAATAAGTCCCCTTTATCCACAATAGAACTTTAATTAAACTCGCTTTAGTTTATTTGCAAGTGAGCAAACCATTATATTTTTAATTCTGGAAGTAACTTATAGTTGCAAATGAGATATATCATGAAGTTTATTCTAGATGCTCTAGGCAACACTATATGTTGACAGTGTTATTCTACATTTTTTACTGTTTTTTATAAATTGAAATGACTGTGCAACAAGTTACATAAAATAGAAAAGGAGTAGTGTGAGCATATCATGTAGTCAAATCCATTAAGGCACGAGCTTGTATATTTGGAGATGTCCTTGCCTGTTAACAAAAAAAAAAAAAACAAATGCCACCAACAACAGAAAAGTCCTCTTCCTCAAAGACCACAAAGCTTTCTATAGCATGCGTCAGCACCAATTATTTTTATATTTCAGTTTCAGCCATGCACTTCAAATGTTTGATTTTGGAATAACTGTTTTATGTTATATTGTATTATATACCTACCTCACATTGTATGGATCAGACACATAGCCCCACATATGCCGAGACTCTTAAACATAATCTTCCTAAACTACAAAGACCTCCCAGACATTGCACAAAAAAAAGGGTTCTTCAGCAACATCAAGAGCATTCCACAAAAATCAACACCCTAACATGACACATATGACCACATCCTATGGTATCGTAGCTTTTTAACCTATAAGGCACACCACCACCACACAACTCAAAATTTTGGTCATAGGACACTCCATTGTGAGACAAACAGATGTTAAAACAGATGGATAAGTAAGGAGAGAACCATGATCATCTGTCTGTTGGAGGCTAGGATCCATCAGATCACTCCCGCACTTTTCTCATTGAACCACAAGTACTACTAAGACTCAGTCATTGTCCATGTGGGCATAGACAACCTGAGATGTACCTCCCTGGACAACATGGAGAGACACATGATAGAGCTCTATGACTATATGTCCCAGACCAGTGTGACCCTAGCAATGAGCAGCATTCTACCTTCTCCAAGGATGATGCCATAATATGAACAGAAAATAATTGACTAACAATTTGCTTAGAGTATGGTGTCATTTGAAGGGGGTACAATATTTGTCAGCCTGGGAGGAGATGGTTGACAGACCACATTGCTTTGTCAGGGATAGTCTGTACCTGTTGGCGCATGGATTTCAAATATTGGCTAAAATCTTGTCCACACTCATACTTCCCTTTTTAGGCATCGACAACCTGATAAACCTATCAGTATAACTAAACCAGATGAGGAAAATCTGAAGCTGTTACTTTTCAGTGCCAGGAATCTAAACAAAAACTCCAGTCCCTGCAAGCTCTCCTCACCCTGGAGAATGTAGACATCTGTGTTGTTACTGAGACATAGTTTAAAGCCAGAAAGAGCACCCTAGTAGTGCAAGGGCTACAATGCCCTCTATTCATTTAGACAACTACTATACCAGAAGGGACAACAGGCAGAGGTGCTTCTATTTACATTAAAAAGAAAGACATCAAGGCTGATCTATCAGTATGACACATTTGAGATGCTCCACATCCAAATTACCTTAGACAAAGTCTCATGCCATATCCTTGTAAACTGTAGGCACTCCCTCCATGACCCAGGAAAACTATAACACATACTTAAATGTATTGGAGATGCTCCTCATTCAAAATAATACTATACTCATGAGTGACTTTAACTACACCAGTATAACATGGAAATCATACAGGACCGCTAACATGCAGCTCTAAAGGCTCTCGGACTCTGTATGTGCAAACAGCATGGGCCAGTTAGTTTGTATACCCAGTAGGGGAACAGACATTCTTGATTTCTTCCTCACAAACATGACAGGATGCTGCAAACCCCCCCCCCCCAAAGTGTAATGTCCCTGCTGGTCAGATTAGACCATAAAGCTGTCTCCTTTGAAATAAAGGTTAAGACAGGGACACTGGCTAACCCTGGAACTTTTAATAATTATTCTTGGACAAACTTCGACTACTAAGTAACACCCTGACAAAATTTGAATTTCCTTCAAACCCTGAGAACACTAGTGCCTATGTGAAACTGTTCACAGAACCCCTGTATAATCATATTGATGGCTGCATACAGACAACTGTACCCACCTGGATTAAGCATGGGATCAGCTCTAAAAACAAGCCACCCTGGTGGAACCCAACATTAATAGGTTGTATAACAAAAGGAAGAATGTCAAGGCAAATATTAGGAAGTACAATGACCAGCAAGGTAAAAAAAAATCCCTCATCAACCTAAACAAACAACTCAGGGGTATAAAGTCCTCTAAAGCCAAATTTCAGGTAAAATTAGCATCCTAGGCCAAGGACAATCACAAAGCTTTCTTCAACTATGTCTGGAACCTCAAAGGCAATGCACAGCAATGTGCTGAATTAATTGTAAATAGTGTCACCTATACGGAGCTGGAGGTTATATAGCAAACCTCCTGGCTGACAAAGTTAGCTCCAGTTTTGCCCCATCTCCATACCAGATGCCCCTCAGGCAATACCCACATTCATAACTCCCCATCTATCACTAAAGAGCAGGTGCAAGGAGGTTCTCTAAGGCCAAGAACACTGTATTGATTGGTTGCAATAATATCCCAGCACGCCTCCTTAATAGCATGAAACAAGAACTATTGGGACCACTAAAAACATGATTTAACCACAGCCTCCAAACAGGTTTCATGTCAAATGAATGGAGGACTGCAGTGGTTATCCTGCTGCACAATGGTAGGTCATCCATGGTCCCGGAGAATTATTGACCCACACGCCTGACTAGTTGGAGATGGAAAGCTATGGAGAGAATAATTATGGATATCCTAAATAACAACATGGATAACCTACAAACATTGGACCCAAATCAGTTCAGAGTTATCAAGGGCAGGTTTTGCCTACTCAGTCTAGCGGTCTTCCTCGAGAAGGTCACCAAAGCAATGGATGAGGGCTGATTGGTGTATACTGCCTAGCTTGACCTGACCAAGTCATTTGATGCAATACCCAACTCAGGCATTGTAGAAAAGCTCACTAAACTAGCTAAAAATCCCTATAGTACCTGGTAAATAGCCAGTTGGCTTACAGACAAGACCCAATAAATTAGAATAGGGGAGTCTGCCACTATAAAAAGGCCTATTACTAGAGGGGTGCCTCAGGGCTAAGTGCTGGGGCAGCTGCTGCTTGGCATCTACTTCTCTGAGTTCAAGGCTAATGTCAACAGCCCCTGGCTGAGCAAATTTGTAAATTATTTCAAATTTAGGGCAGTCATTGAATCCCCCCAAGGCACAAATATTCTGCAAGAAGGCGTGACACCGATTAATAACTGGTGCCAGAGTCATGGTCTAAAACTCAGTGTCAAAAAGTGCATCATAGTATCTTTAGAAAGATGGCCACCCCAGCAAACCAATGCATTGACAATACACCCCTAAGAGGAGACTCTGTAGTTAGAGATTTGGCAGGATATGTAGAGAGTAATTTGGCATGTGATCAATATGTGTCTACTGTGGTGAGAATATCATTCTGTGTTGCACAACTTATAAGCAATGATGCAAACATATCATCATTGTAATCTGTTCTCATAAGACTGATCATTGAGTACAACTCCATCTTCCTGGCGAGGCACATGCAACAACTGGAGCATCCCCAGAAATAGAACATCCTCAGAGATTCCTTGCAAAAATAATACATAGTGTGGAAAACAAGTACTGTGCAGGCCACCTCAAAGCCTTGTCTTTATATTCACTCTCCTACAGACTCCTGAAAGTCGACATATGTCTATACTGCAAAACATCCTCTGATCCAACCTTTATGGACCTGTCGCACATCCATAAAACAAATAGCATGAGAAATACCAGATCTAGGGACCTAAGCCTTGCGTGCAACATGAATAGGACATGCTGGAGGGACAGGTATGAGTCTCAGAGGCTCCTTCTTCTTTGGAACAGGCTTCCCATCCATGTGAAGCAGAGTTCATCCCAACACTTATTCAAGCAAAATTTGGATTAGTGGATGGGGAACCATAAATATACCCCTAGTCTGGCATCTGTCAATCTATTAGAGACAGGAAGCTTGTAAATGCTCCACCACTCTTGGTCAGCTATGTATACCCCCACAAAACCCTTGGGAGCCAAAACCTATTATTTTTTTTGGGGGGGGGTGGCTAATCTTAAAAAGGGCCCTTGGTTGAATAGCCTGGTATTCTGTGATACTATGATACTATAATATACATAATATACAGTTATATAAAATGTTCTATAGATAGATGGAGAAATAGACTGACAGATAGAGATGCATGCATTTAAGGCTCTCCTTTGCTGCATGATTCAGACTTATTGCATGGAAATTCAAGCTTTCTGAGAAACACAGCATACTCCTTTCCACTTCTGTCTGCATTATGTAAGTTATGGGTGCAGCTCTGGTTTGACATAGTGACCCCCAGGGTAATAATAAAGGGAACTCACTCAGATGGAAGAATGTTACCATTGGAATATCACTAGCAACAGTCTTTTTGTCTAATTAATTACAATTGCAGGAGATCTAGAAGGAAAAGCTGGCCTTTTGATGTTGCAAATACAATAATATTAATTTAATACCGACAAGATATAGAAATGATGAAAAGGAACCTGACAAGGGTGCAGAAATGTGGCAGTTTATAGTCAGTACAGAAAATGTAAAACAATACATGCATCTACTTGAACATGCCAGCTGTAGAAATACCACATACAATAGTGGATGGTTATACTGCTAGGGTGTGGTAAACCACTGCAGTACAATTAACAAATGACCATTGTGCTACTGATATATTTTTAGGGAGTTGAACCCCCTCACAGTGCCCCCTCAGTTGGAGAATCTGCCCCCACAACTTCTAGTCTTTAAATATACTGGCTTAGAGTTCAAACCAAATCATATTAAAGTGAAATCACCCATTTCCTCTGAATTGGTGTGATATCAGACATAGTATGTTTAGACACAAAGCCTGTGAGTACAGACCTGCTGCTAAAATAATAAAGAAAAACATTTTTAGCAATGATTGACAAGGTCAAGAGGAACAGAGATACAATATGATAGGAAAATCAGATTTCAGTAATTCTGACTTCAGTACTATCAAGGAGACCTCAGAAGAATACAGGAAAGCAATGCCAGTCATAGAGTTAGAAAAGGAACCAAGAGTAGTCACATCAGATTATTGAAATATAATATAACAAAGTGACCCAGAAGGAAAGTGGAGTGTTGCACTGCATAGGAGCAGGCATCATCAAATGAAAGCAACAATCTGGTAATGACTTTTAAAGGCAATTGATAAGCCACCATGTGTGTTGTCCTAGAGATATTATAGAATTAATAGTAGCCTGCATCAGATGCCACAAAAAGCTAGACTACAAAAACACCATATTTAAACTTGAAGTAAAAGATGACACAGAGGGACACAATTTAAGTATTTTAGTACCTCAAATAAATTCATATTGTACAAGTGAGTAATATACTTCATTAAAAAACAGATGCATAGCAGCCAGGCAGCACAGCATGAAAACTCAAGTGAACAAATCAGAGAAGGTGCAAAGAAGTTTTCTTTTCACATAAATCTGAATCTAAAAGTTTAAGTTTGCATACAGATATCCACCACTGCTAATTGTTATAATGAGAAGTAACACTGTATGCCATTACACAAATGTAACCCCATATATTATTTGTATGATTATATTGTTCTCCTTTCTTTAATCAAAGTGAAGTTTACACACACATATCCATCAGTGTTAGTAGTATAATATAATGGGAATGAAACTCTATATACTGTAGATTTAAATGTGAACGCAACCCTGACACTATATGTAAATGTGGATTTTATTATATTTCACTCCTTTTCTTTTGGCAGAGATGTTTGCTTTCTCTGTATTCTGCATGTATCTTATATGTATAAAGCACTATTATCAGCTATTGAATAATCAAAAAACAACAAGTGAAATGATTTTCATTGAACCTCAGAAGTAAGTTTTTTTTTTTTTTTTTTTTTGCAGGGTCAAGCCCCTCTGCAGTCCCACATCCCCCAAACATAACTATACTTAATCCAAGGTTGCACAACAGTGGAGAAAAAAAACTCCATTGTTGGCAAAAGTTGTTTCACTCACTTATCTTCATTCATTCAGTACTTGATTATTTTGCTGTTGATTGAATGGCAGGCAGCCATTTACATTTATATCTGTTGGAGCTTTTCAGCCTGGGCATCCATTGAAAAATGATTTTATTGCCCAGTTAGACTTTCCTGGTATTCAAATGCAATAAATAAACAAATACATAAATAAATAAATAAAAATAAAGTGTGGTAGGTGACTGAATGTCAAGAACAGTGTGAGTGAAAGCAACAGACATGAGACTATTTTTAAGATGGGTGGGAAACAATAAGCTGTTAGTTAAGTAGACTTTGTCCCAGACTTAATATTACTTCATTAGTAAACAACACTCTAAATGTTGGCTACCAATGGGTCTGGGCAGGGAAAACTGAACTTGCAGTAGCTTGGGGAGTTCTCTTTGTCCTGCAACATTGGAACTGGTATATACATATATATATCTATATATATATATCTATATATATATATATATATATATATATATATATAGAGAGAGAGAGATAGAGAGAGATAGAGATATATATGTAACAATGGTCATGGGAGAGGAAAAAAATTATGCTTTTCAGTAGTTTTGCAGTCTTGACTGTGGAACACAGTATAGTACAGTTATTCCAACAGGCTGTGATTAGTGGTCTGCGACTCGATGAGATTTTATTCAGGGTTTCATTAGAAAACAGGTTGGATATGCAGTTTATCCATCAAGAGTAGCAAGTAGTACCATTAGCACAAAACCATGCTTCTGATTCAAATCAGGAAACTCTGTATGGGAAACAAGATTTGGAACTTTATACACCTTCTGTTCAAACTTTTTGTATTGCACAAATATACCACAACATACAGCTACAAACGCTGCCAACAATGCCTAAACTGAAGAGTTCATCATAACATAAAACTAACACATAGCATTTAACATCTGACCAAAGCATGTTGGTAAACCATATTATTAAGTAGGTACACAAGCATACTTAATGTTCTTAAGCTTGTATCGTCACCATTGTCTATGCTTATAGGTTCATAGGTTAGTACTAGGCTACCTGCCCTTTCAGGCCATTTTAAGCCTAGCCAGTTACCCCAAGTGAGAATCAAACCCTGCACCTTGTGTCTGTAAGGTAAGCACCTAAACCATTAGGCCAATTTCCCACCCCCAGACTTTTAGAGAAAGCTTAAGTTGATCACAGCAAGCTACTCATGCTAGATCAGGTTTTTTCAACATACCTAAGGGCAGGAAGGATGCTGGAGATGTGAAGGAGGTATGGGAGATGATACCATGGTCAGAAAAGCAGTGGACTGGAGCTTTCAGAAAGATACTTTGGAATGTGAAATGCCTGTGACTGGATTAGGATGTAGCAGTAATAGTGACCCACACTAGGTGAATCCCTTTTTAGGGGTTGGTATAATGATTATGGTGTTTACCTTGCAATCACAATGTACAGGATTTGATTCTCACTTTTGAAGGGGAAATTGGATGGGCTTAAATTGGCCCACAAGGGCAGCTAGCCTAACACTTGCCTATGAACCCATGGACATATGAGACAGAAGAAGGATTGTTAGAGAAAACTAAGGAGATGGGAAAGCCAGTAGATGAGTGAAGTGGGATGAGCAACAAGTGAGAAGACAGATTATGCGGTAAAAGGGGTACAAATGAAAGAAAAGGAAACTCAGTATAAGAAATGGGGAAAGGGATTATTAAGGTACAAGCTAGATAGTGCAAAGCTAAGGTTGGATTATGAAAGTGATTGTTAAAATTACTGGGACTGAACTGTAAAAGGAAGATAGAATAGGGGAATCAGACAATAGCTCATTTAAGCAGTAGAAGTGCAGCGTTTCAAGGAAAAGGAATATTAGTTAATCAGGGAAAGGAAATAATCAATCAATTAATCAATTAAATCACTCAATCAGTAGATTAATTAATGTGAGAACTGGTCCACATAGATCATTTTAAGCCAGTCTTGTGGTTACAAACCAAGGTGAACAAAGTTCACAAAGATACAGAACAAATTTAAGCATAGTGACAAAACAAAATTTAAAAACAGTGACACACTATAAAATGAATATAGAGTAGTGTCCTTCCCACTATACAGACAATTTCATTACTTATAAATATTGCAAAGGTTAGAGGATGAGGGAAAATTGTAAAACAGATGGTTGTGAGCAGAGATGGAAGAGAAGTAAGGGCTGGGGAAGAGAAGAGAATGACTTCTGATGTGGTAATGCTAGAAAGAGGATAAAAAGGTTAGTTATATTATACCTACAGTGGGTAAGTAAAAGCATTTAGCTTCTTTCATTAGAAGCTTTTTAATCTGTAAACAAAATTTTAAGTATGAAAGAGTTTCCTTTAATAAAGTATGTGCATATTCTCAAAGGTGAGGATCAAGGAAAGAACAGCTGTGAGGTAGTACATTGGAGAATGGATTGCAAATCCATATGCAAGCCCTGTGGAAGGTTTAAAGTTAGGATGCATATTGATGTTCATAAAGTTGGGTGTTAAGAGAAAAAGGGAACAAGTGTAATTTTAGGAGCTGGAAAACTGGAGGGGCAGGTAATAATTTGGCTCATTGCTATACATTAAACCACATTGTTTTTAGACAGAGTGAGATAATGGTGTCTTGTCCTAGAACCAGGATGGTGATTCTGCAGATTTGATTGGAAATGGATTGAAGTGTAGAAAGGTTCTTTGTGGAAGCTGTGGCAATTAATGGCAAACCATATTCTAGCTAATCCTGATGAATATATTTTCTGATTGCAGTTTTACATTCAGTGAGAGAAAGTAGGATAACCTTTTGGCTCAGAAGAGAGTGTATTAATTTTAGCACTTATTCTATGAATGTGAATTTGAAAGTTAAAATGTTGGCCTAACCACAGACCTACGTTAACAGAAGTGAGTGGTTGTTCCTAGTGGGGTGGTTTTATTATGAATGATCTGCCATGTATAAAAAAAGAATTGTGGAAACCCTTTATTGCATCTTAAAGAGCACACTTTCTATTTTATAGTATTCAGAAGAGTGTTCATTTGTAGGAGTCAAGTAGAAATAAGAGAGATTAGAACCACCTATTTTTATTTATTGCAAATGATTTGTTAGGTGTATGGATTATTATGTCATTTGCATCATTGTAATAGGCTTAAAGTGGTCATTGGGGTTGCCTGTTGATACATATGGATAAAAGACATGGAGATAAAATTGACCCTCATGGGACCCCTTTGTTAGATGTGACCAACTGTAAGACTCGATTTTAATTTTAATTGAAAATTCTCTGTTTGAACATGTAGCCAAGATAGTAAGAAAATCATTCTATGTTGCCTAACTCATAAGCAAGGGTACCAAGGAAGTAACAGTACCACTCTACTAAGCCCTATCAGACTCATCATTGAGTACAATGCCCCCTTTGGCAGGTACCTAACCAGGCACTTGCAACAGTAAAAATGCCCTCAAAGATCCATCACCAGGAGAATCCACAGTGTGAATACCCTGCCCTACACAAACTGTCTTAAGGTCTTATCTCTGTACTAATCTCCTGCAAGTTACTGAGAGATGATCTATGCCTAACATATAAGGCATCCTCAGATCCAGATCTGATGGATCTCTTGCACATCCACAAGAAAAGCAGCACCAGAAACACTAGATCCAATGACCTGAACTTTGTCTGTGACATAAATAGAACCTGCTGGAGGAACTGATATGTATCTCAAAGGATCCATGCAATGTGGAACAAGCTCCCCACCTATATGAAGCAGAGTTCAAATGGGTTGAGTTGCATGGCAAGGCTTGTAAAACTTGGTGCTCATTAGCCTAGTATAAACCTATGAACCTGTAAACCTATAAATGCATCTATAATGGAATCAAGAAGGATTTTGTGATCTACTGAGTAAAAGGCTTTGTTGGGGTCCATGATGATTACCCCTGCAAGTTTTCTTCTACCTGTATTTAGGAGAATGCCATCAAAGGGGTATATAGCACTAAATGCAGTTCTACCTGCCCAAAATCCAAGTTGATAACGTGAGAGCACAGTGTATTGCTGAATGTAGGAAGCTAGTTGTTCATTCATAGGTTCATAGGTGTTTACTAGGCTAACAACCACAAGGGCCTTTTAAGCCTCACCATGCATACAAATATCTGACAAACTCTTTGTAAATGGGTGTTTCTATAGTTTTGCTTACAGTACCAAATATTAATAAGAATCTAAATTCATTTGCAGACCCTAAAGTGGTGGAGATTTTAGGAAGTGTGTGAAAATTGCTTGTTTCCAGATGCTGGGCATTATGTTAGTGATAAGGCAGAGATTATATATATGTGATACAAAATGGGCGGTATATGCAAACTAGCCAGTTTAACTAACCAAGGAGGAAAACAACCATGCCCTGCTGAATGATTTCAAGACATTTATATTAATAAAGTTTCAGTTTCCTGGAATTTTATTGCATTAAAAGTGTAGGCTACAGGCCTGACAATATGACAAAGAAGATTTATGGTGGGTGCAAATATGTTAGACAACTGCGGCAACTCTTTAAGAAAGTCTTGGGGGAAAAGTGGATTAGCTAAAGAGTTAATCAAGATTTCTCTTTTAGGGATACAACTTGAAGTATGACCAATGACTGTGTTAGCTAATCTCTAAAATTGCTTGGGACTCCTTTGCATATTTTATTGCTGTGATTGTAGGAATATAATTCTATTACAGTGGATGGCTTTCTTTGTGATATTTCTTATATTACTAAATCTATTTCTCAATTCTTGAGTTATTTGCTGTTTCCATTCCTACCAAATCAGGTCTCTATAAGTGTTAGTCACATATCTTTGAATTTATTGCTGCTCAATACCTGAGTTGTTTGGCTTCTGCTACATGACTACAATCAACTGCATTATTAGCTGAGTTAAGTACAAACGTACAGTATTAAAGATTGTACTGCATTTTATTTTTCTGTGTATTTAATTGTTTCATTGCATATTGTGGTCTGTGTCTCTCTTTAGTTATTTATTTTTATATTTAATTGTTTCATAGAATACTGTGGTCTCTCTCTGTCTTTGCAGTTAGTATGGGCTATTGTGTTTCACTTCATTGATATTCAGTGTTAAGCTCTTAGCCTAAAGGGTTTCTCTGTATTTATAAGTGTTAGTCACATATCTTTGAATTTATTACTGCTCAATATCTGAGTTGTTTGGCTTCTGCTACATACCTACAATCAACTGCATTACTAGCTGAGTTAAATACAAACTTGCAGTGTTAAAGATTGTACTGCATTTTATTTTTCTGTGTAATTATTTCATTGAATACTGTGGTCTGTGTCTCTCTCTGTAGTTATTTATTTTTCTGTTTAATTGTTTCATAGAATACTGTGGTCTCTCTCTATCTCTGCAGTTAGTTTCTCACCCACCCTCCTTGTTCTTCTTCTGGTATTAATCTTGGTGGCTTTGGAATTGCCCGCCCTCCTGTAAGTTTGTGTTTGAACACTCCTCCTAGGTCTATCTCATTAGCTTACTCAACCGAGTACAGTGATATCATATTTTGACTTCAGACACTCGTACCAGTCCCATCTGTTCAGCTCTATCCCAGCTCTATTCCAGTCTAGTGTCACTAGCTCGTTCTACCTAATACAGAGAGAACATTTGTGAAGGGCAAGCTACTGAAGTCCTTAATTTTGAATTATTTTCTGTTTCTCCTTTCTCCATTTCCACTTTCCAAAAAAAAAAAAAAAATTTCTAAGCTTCTTTCCTACCTTTCATGTAACTAGTCTAGTCCAGATACAGATTTGCTGTAACCAGGACTGTTTGTAAGCTTCTGAGCCCCCAAAGCATTTCTGTCTTGGAGGGAAGCCTTCTAGCTTATCAGTGGGAGTGATAAGCACTAGGTAGCCAATCTACCACAAGAGTGATTTCTGGCCCAGAAATTGTAGTTTATTGGCCATTTGGCAGTTTTTCCATCTCTTTCAACTTTCTGGTTTAAAAGCCTGCATTTGCGCTTGTTTCCCACTTTTCCTGTAACTAGTCTATTCCAGATACAGATTTGCTGTATCCAGGACTGTTTATAAGCTTCTGAGCCCCCCAAGTCTTTCTGTATTGGAGAGAAGCATTCTAACTTATCAGTGGGAGTAGTAAACACTAGGTAGCCTATCTACCACAAGGTCCAGGTACAGATTCTTAGTTTTAGCACTTGAATTTTCTTATTCATGCTCAGCACTTATTCAGAACTTGTTTTTAGCACTAAATAAGCTACACATTACTACAGCACTCAACCTTCCTCTTTACCTAGAGGAAAGCAGTTTTTGTACGTACTTTTCTCACTTGCTTAGAGAAAAACAGCTCTTATACTCACTTTCCTCACTTGTCTAGAGGAAAGTAGTTTTTTATTCAGGCATGTCCAAGGGCCAGCTCCCTGTATTCTCTCCTGTCTATCTGACGAATCTGGGCATCTTGAGGCAATGTAGCAATTGCCTCTTGTACACAGACAACCCTCTCCTCCTACCACCCAACACCACAACCTGTGAGAGATGCACTTATCTAGCCAAACTGGAGGTAAAGCTCTTTCCAACCAAGACTGAACTTGACAGTCAAGAGGAGAAGGTAAACACTTGTACCACACCACACCACACTCATCACATAGTCCCACTAAACCTACACCACCAAAATCCACACATAGAGACAGAAAAACATTAGCAGATGCTCTCAATAATAATCTGTTCAAGCAACAGAGACCTTCAAAGCAGAAATACAAGCAACCTCCACCCCCCAACACAACCCGAATGACACATAGCCCACAGACTCGGTATGCCAATAAACCACAGCCCATAAGGCAAAACAATGTACCCAACACACTAGTCATAGGTGACTCTATAGTCAGGCACACTGATGTCCTACTCATCAGGCTAAACAAGGAGAAGGTTACTGTCAGCTGCCTGTAGGTGCCAGGATCCACCTCATAACCCATACACTCAGGTCACTCCACAACAAGTACAAATATTACTCTGTCATTGTCCATGTTGGTGTGAACAACCTGAGATGTACCTCCCTGGACTACATGAAAAGAGATATGGGAGAACTCTCCAATTTTGTACCCAGGCAGGTATGACCCTAGCCCTGAGTAGCATCCTGCCATCGTCCAGAATGATACCGCAGTACAAGGACAAAATGATTGACTTCAACAATTGACTAAGTGTCATTCTAAAGGCATCCAGTATCTGTCTGCCTGGGACAACATGGTCGACAGACCATGATGCTTTGCCAGAGATGGCCTGCACCTGTCGCCTCTGGGATTCAGATACTGGCTAAGGCTCTTGCTGCCCCTGTAGTGCCTTTTGTAGGCAAGGTTCAAATGACAAATTCACCACCATAACAGGAACAGTCAAGCAAAAATGGAGGGTAGTGCTACTCAATGCTAGAAGTCTAAATCTCAAAATGCACTCACTCGAGGCACTCCTTAAAATGGAGAACATCGATATCTGTGCAGTGACTGAGACCTGGCTCAAGGCTCTAGAGAGCACCCCTGCATTACCAGGCTATAACTCATACCACACTTTTCGGCCATCTAACCTGGACCAGAGCACCAAAGGCGGAGGTGTGTCCATATTCATTAAGGATATCCAGACCTCCAGGCCAATTGCACAGCATAATGCATCCGAGGTTATCCAAGTGCAACTAACTCTGGGCAAAACTGCAATCCAAATTGTAGCTTGCTACAGATCCTCCACCATGCCCCAGGATTCCCACTACTCTTTTCTTGATATACTGGAAAATATTAGGGTTCAACCAAACACCCTAATAATGGTCGATTTCAACTACCCCACCATTAACTGGGAATACTCATGTACCAACTCCTTTGCTCAACGCTTTCTGGAATTCATAAATTCCAATACCCTGGATCAACTTATCCACACCCCCACCAGAGGCAACAATATCCTAGACCTAGTCATTACCAACATGAGTGACCGGTGTTCCGCACCTGAAGTCAACTCCTCGTTTGTCAGATCCGACCATAAGCTAATCACCCTAGATATCCACACCCTGCCCCCACCTACTATTAAGGAAACTATGGTAAAAATTTCTTCAAAGCCAACTTCATGCTTCTTAAGACAGAAGTGGTGAACTTCATGACACCCATGCAGATGGACAATACAGTTACGACTGCTGAATCCTACATAAATGCACTCTATAAGCACTTACACGAGTGCATGGATTGTGCTATCCCAAATGGAACCAAGACGCTATACTCCAAAAAAAATCAAGCCAATCTGGTGGTCCCCTGCTATAAACAATGTCTACAACAGAAGGAAGAAACTGTTGCAAAAGAGAGTAAAATCCCATGAGTGGAAGAGTTCCCTGTTCAGCCTCAAGTAAGAAGCTGAGATCCCTTATAAGATCCTCCAAAGCTAGCTATGAAAATAAAATTGACACTGATTCTAAGGGCAACCACAAAGCATTCTATAGCTATGTCAAGAATCTCTATGGCAACACCCAGATCTGCTCTGAGTTACAGCACAACGGCATGAAAATTACAGAACCAACTGATATTGCCAACATCCTGGCAGATAGGTTCAGAGCTAACTTTACCCCCCTCTCACCCCCTAAAGGGCCCATACCTATGCAGGAAGAGTGCAGAGTCCCTTTTTTCACATCTATGCAGGTAAAAGCTGCACTCTCTAAAACCAAAAACACAGCATCCATGGGACCGGACAACATCCCAGGCTGCGTTTTACATGAACTTCAGAATGAACTGGCTCCACACCTAAGCACCATGTTCAATCATAGTCTCATATCAGGCTTTGTGCCCACTGAATGGTGCACAACAACAGTCATCCCACATCGTAAAGGGGGAGCCACCACTGATCTTGGGAACTATCACACTATTAGCCTGAAGAGCCTGGTCTGCAAGGCCATGGAACGTATCATCATGGAACTCATAAGCAAAGACATCGGTAACCTTCAAACTCTGAACCCCACCCAGTTTGGGTTTGTGAAAGGCAGATCATGCCTTTTGAACCTGATTGACTTCTTTGAGGCAGTCACCACAGTCGTAGACGAGGGTAAGGTGGTTCACACAGCCTATCTTGACCTCGCCAAAGCTTTCAACACCATCCCCCATTCTGGAATTATAGCTAAATTCACTAAACTAGGTATAAATCCCTACATCACAAGATTGGTTGCCAACTGGCTCACTGACAGAACCCACACTGTAAAAGTTGCAGACTCCAAATCTGACTTCAAACCAGTGAAAAGTGGAGTACCACAGGGTTCATTCCTGGGACCTCTCCTGTTTGGTATCTACTTCTCTGAAGTACAGGCTAACACAGAAGGCCTCTAGCTAATGAAGTTCGCAGATGACTGCAAACTAGGAGCCATAGTTGAGTCCCCAAATGATGTGGACATCCTACAGAAGGGCCTCACTGAGACAGATACCTGGTGTCAGAGGCATGGCCTCAACTCAATGCCAAAAAGTGCATTGTCATCCCCTTTGGTAAAAACTCTGTACCCATGAACTACCACATAAACAGATGTCTACTTAATGCCGAATGTGTGATAAGAGACCTTGGGACCTTGGTGGACAGTAGTCTCTCCTTTGATAATCACATCGACACAGTATTCAGGAAATCCTTCTATGTGGCACACCTCATCACAAAAGGGTTCTCATCCAGGAAAAAAGAGGTCATTGTTCCCCTCTACTCGGCACTCATTAGACCCATTTTAGAATACAACACCCCTTTTGGAATGTACCTCACAAGACATCTGCAGCAGCTGGAAAGTCCACAGAAGTACCTCACAAACAGGATTACTGGCCTCAAACACTGACCATCTCAAAAAACTCCAGCTTTACTCAGTAGCATATCACCTACTCCGAAAAGATCTCTGCCTAACATATAAAGCTATGTCAAACCCAGAGCTGCTGGACATGCTACACCTAAAGAAATCCCAGTCCCTCTGAGCTACACACTCTACGGACGTAAATCTTGTCACCACAATAAACAGGACATGCTGGAGGGATAGATTCATGTCCCAGAGACTTCCCATACTCTGGAACAAGCTACCTGTCTATGTCAAGCAAAATTCCTCATTAGCACTCTTCAAGAAAAATCTTGATGAGTGGATGGGAAATAGGAAATACACCCTGGGGACCAATTCTGTGGCTCTGCTCGACAGGGGCACAGGAGATTAACTTTCTTGGTTGGCGTAAGCCAGGGAACCTTGTTGGCTAGGCTTACTCAGGCCCTTGGGCCGATAGCCTAGTACTTACCTATAAACCTATGAACACTACTGGCAATGTTTCATTTTCTAGAGTCTGGAGATAAGGTGTAAGTATTTATTTTGGCTGTTGAGAAGAGAAGAGAAGAGAAGAGAAGAGAAGAGAAGAGAAGAGAAGAGAAGAGAAGAGAAGAGAAGAGTCAGGGCTTTTGCAATTAAGAAGTGGAAATAAGTTTAGGAGACCTGGAATAGAAAAAGGGCACATGTTTTGGTAGAGATATTCTATTTGGAATGTTGCAAATAAAATAATGGGAAATTGATCACTATAGACAGTGGTGGGATAGTGACAACAAAAAAATTATACTAGGAGTGTCTGCGATTAGTAGGTCAAGTAAGGACTGATTATGTAATTTTAGGTTAGATTTGACAGGATTTTAATACTCTTACGAGGTTATGTTCTGCAGAAAACACATTGATTACAAACATAGATGTATTTACCAATGTTTAAGCAGAAATCTCTTAATGTTAAAAGGTGGTTGAATAGTTTTGTGCTTTTTAGAAGAACACAGAGAAAGTTTTTGCATTTATTAGTGAAAGCTAGTAGTAGAAGGTATGCAACTGCTATTACTAGGCTGGTAGCATTCTTCAGAGGGGCACTTACTATAAATCAGCTGGTGAGGATGGCTGAGATTTAACTTGTATCTGAAAGGACTATTTAAATAGAAGTAGAGTGTCACTTGTACTTCTATTTCAAGGGTATGCACTAAATTTTTACTTGTACTCTGGGAAGTGGTGATTTTTATTTGGAGTGTTGTCGTTTACCCATGACTCTATTATTGCTAAAAAGTCTAGGGAATGTAGACGTAAATATGTATCTGTTTGTTCAAGCTTATTTTTGATGGTCTCAAAATGAAGGTAATAAAGGCCTATTTGTTTTTTGTAATAGTTGCATGATTGGTTATAGTTAGAGTGGGAAGGTGGTTGAAATGTAAACTTAAGTTAGGTTCTATGTTACTTTTAAGGAGAGTTATGAGAAGGAATGGAGTACACTTAGAATCTAGGATACTTTTGATTGGGCATGTGTGACAGATGTCTTCATTTCAGTCAGATATATTAATAAAGGACCTAGTAGACGTGTAAAGGACACTTAATGGGAGATAAGCTGAAGGGGGAGCTGCTGTAACAGGAACTGGGACCATAATTTGAGGACGAGTGACATGGCTGAGGGCTTGAAATTATGAGGTATGTCACGACTTAGGAAGAGTCTTGGAGTAGAAAGAATTTGGAAGTGTGAGTAAGAAGGTAAGGACAAAATTATGTATTTTCGTATAAGCTGTAGCATGGTGTCATAAAATGGGTGAGAGAGGGTAATATATAAGTACAGGGTGGATAGAAGTGGATTTATTTAAGGCATATTGTAATGGAGGGAAACATAAAGTTCAGTAATGACAGGAGAAGTAAAGAACTAACTAAACAATGTTTGGAGAACATTAAAAACAGGGAGGGGTGTAGAGAGATTATATACTAGGGAAATACGTTTATTGAACTGCTTGTTATTGTGAACACACTGGTGATACATTAAGTATAAGATCAGTAAAACTAGAACTGTGACTAACTGTAACATAACAGGACATAATGGTACTAAGAACATCATTACAAGTACTGACTTATGGTTGTACCACTTGGATGGCAACAGAGCAATAGAAAAGGTAATATATCATTTGAGACTCAGAGAGTGTGTGTGTGTGTGTGTGTGTGTGTGTGTGTGTGTGTGTGTGTGTGTGTGTGTGTGTGTGTGTGTGTGTGTGTGTGTGTGTGTGTGTGTGTGTGTGTGTGTGTGTGTGTGTGTGTGTGTCAGTATGTGTCTGCACACATACATAAGATATTTATATAGATATGTAGATATAGCTGCAGATATAGACATTACAATTAATTGAAATGACAGCTTGAAAGAGCAAGCTTTACAGAAGACTATGTTATAGGTAGTGGAAAAAATAATGGATGAAAAAGGTTATGATGTAAAGTGGAGTTGAGGGGAACTGTGCTTGTTTGTTTGTTTGTGTCTTTCGGCTTTTCCCGGTTAGGGGTCGCCACAGCGGAACTCCGGTCTGCTAATGATTGGCAGTAGAGTTTTACGTGCTGGCTTGCCTGGCCTAATGCACAACCTTCAACGAAGGAACGCCCATTCATGCATGTCGCCACACATAAGATGCTCTAACTGAGAATGGAACGGGCAACGTCTAACTGTGAGGCAACAACGCTACCGCAGCACCACCACCGCAGTATATAGTTGAGGGGGAACTGTGTACAGAAGGAATATATGTACAGGGGTCTAATATGTGGGTTAAGAATTAGTCCAGTAAAACAGTTTAGGGTATCACCATCTGTTTCCTGAGATTAAAGTTGAGTTCATATTGAAAAGAAATCCTGTTAAGAGGGAAGTGAATTTCGTAAAGCAGATTAGAACCATAAAGAGTTATACTGATAGGGAATTGATTAACCATGAACTTAGAGTGAATATGAATAATGTAGAAGAGGAAATAATATGTAAAGAGGACTGAGTATAATTAGGTGAAGGATGGACTAGTTATACTATCGACTAGCTGAAGAAGTAATAAGAGGGTATTGAAAAGGGAAAAGGCGAGTGGTTAAATGAGTATAAAAGTAACTGGGGGCAGATGGCTGGGGATGAGGTGGGACAAAACTGAAGAGGGACAGCTAATATTACTGCAGAAGCCCATCAGTATGGGCCTTCACATACCAAATTACCCAGACAGCATGAATCAATCAGCAGGTAAGGAATATACAAAATAAACTATAATAGGAGAGAGTAAAGAGAATACAGGACACAATGTTCTCAATTAAAAAAGCATCTTTCTACTACAGCAATAAACAAAAATGGTGTAATGTAGTGGGCCTACTATGAAATCTCCTTCTAGTATTTGTAGGCGAATTGCAGATAGTACTTGGTAGTTGATGAGTTTGCCAGATTCTCTGCAGCGTTATATACATTGGAAGGATCTTTGTAAGGTGAGGTGGTGGACTGAAGATTCAGGAGAGAGGCTTGGGGATATGATGTACTGAGATAAATCAAGAAGGATAGTTTGGAAAAGTGTTCAGAGGAGCAGAAGGAAGTGAGGTCAGCAATTCAATATCTTTAAGAGAAGCAAATATGGATAAATTGTTGGCTTTTGGATAGATAGTTATAAGTTGGTGGGACTCAAAATGTGAAAAACCTTGAGTGAAGTAATAAATGGTATTTTAACAGGGGAGGGGGCATCAAAGCCCTGGGGGAAATTGCAGTAATGTTACTCTCTAAGCAGCAAAAGAGGCTTGATGAACTTGAAAATTGTAAGCTGACATCATTAATACGGAAGCTAAAGTTTTGGCAAATGTTTTGGAGACTAGACCAGAAGAAGTGTTGGAGAGGTTTGTAGAAGTCTAGATTTACTGGGGGTGACTTCAGATCATTGGTGGTAGTGGTGCTGTGGTAGCGTTGTCGCCTCACAGCAAGCCGTTGTCCCGTTCGATTCTCAGCTAGAGCGTCTTCTGTGTGGAGGCATGCGTGAATGGGCATGCCTTCGTTGAAGGCTGTGCATCAGGGCTGGTAACTCAGCATGTAAAAATCCACTACCAAACATTAGTGGACTGGAGTTCCACTGTGGTGACCCCTAACCGGGATAAGCCGAAAGACACAACAACAACTTTGGATCACTGGCAGTAACTGCTGGATTTTGTAGACTGAATGGATAACAAGGATTTGAGAGGATGAAGTTGAGTTATTCAGTATTATCGTAGATTGGGTTTTATGTGGAAGTGATAAAAGGTTCAAATCCGATGCGAGGGAGGAGCACTTTATTAGATGTCTAAGGGCATTGCATATGGAACAAAACTAATCATAGAAATGAATGGTATGAGCTTTAGGCAATGTGGGGTGGGAACAGGTATGATGCAGGGCTGTTTACTATCTCCATATTTGCATTTTTTAATTATAGAAGTTTTGACCAGGTTAATTATGGAGTGTTTGGAAAGGTGCAGGGAAGGAGATGGGATAAAGAATTAATTCAGTCTGTTTGCAAATAACTGTAATATGCCATTAGGAAAATTAGAATGGTTCTGCTAAAAGTAATAGAATTATCAGAGCACAAAAAACTCTGTCACAGCAAGCTGCCAAAGTCCAAAAACCAAACTGTCAGTTTATTTAAAAAGTAGTTGAAGTGCTTTTCGTTTGCTTCCCGAGCAAACTTCTTCAGAAACAGTATACAAACTGCAGTTCAAATCTCATGTAAAAATAGTGTCAGATGATCACAATAACCAATCTTGACACACAATAACACCAAGCTTAGAAATTTAAAGGCAAACTCCTTCATAAAAGTATAGCCAGCATCAAGGATAAAAATGTAAGTAATTTCAAGATTACAGAAATACTAGTGGAACATTAACATAGTATTTAAAAATCGTTCTAACTCTCCTAGTATAACACACGCCACTTAATACTTAACTAAACTAATTAACATACTACTTAAATACATTATTACTGTAGCGCTGTTGCCTCACAGTAAGACGCTGTCCAGTTCGATTCTCAGCTAGAGCGTCTTCTGCGTGGAGACATGCGTGAATGGGCGTACCTTCGTTGAAGGTTGTGCGTCAGGGCTGGTAACTCGGCACGTAAAAATCAACTACCAATCATTAGCGGACTGGAGTTCTGCTGTGGCGACCCCTAACCAGGAAAAGCTGAAAGACACAACAACAACAACAACTTAAATACATTATTACTACTAAATATAAAACATCACTTCAAAAAAGTGCTTAAAAAAGGTGAACTATAGCTCACACATCTTGCACATAATCGTCTCTGTAAACTCTTCAGCTTTAAAATGCTGCTAATAGAACAGGTTTCATTTAAGCCTGGAAAATTATAAGCATTCAGTTTAATTTGCCAAGACAATTCTAACTCTTCCAACTGTAGGGGTATAGGACCACACCTAATATCCTGCAGGACCTTATCAATAACCATATACTTGAATTTATGTTCTTTGTTGGCCTGAATAAGTTTAGCTAGGGAGTTATCAATTTTGCCCTTGGAAACTGCATACTGATTTTTTTGTTTTCAACAGTTTGGTGTGCCTAATTTGTCTCAGTAGTCTCTATGACATCTGAAATGGCAGCCAGCCAGAGTCTTTTCCACTCAGTGAAGAATTAGAGACTTTGGGAGCGTATTTCAGCAGTAATGTTGCTCATATTGACTCTAATAACACCTTGACATCCTTATTCAGCAAGATTGAGTCTATTTTTTCACAGCTGGATCAGCTCGACAGGAACCAGCATGAAATACGAGACTCTATACCACTCCCGTTTACTTCTGGTCGGTTACATTGGTCTCCAGTTAGTAGTGGTAACCTGGAGAGTTCACCAGTAATGAACGAGGGGCCGGTTCAGCAGAGAACCCTTGAGGCAGTGATGGGCGATGTGCCTGCTATTACCGGAAAAGTGCCTGGTTCTAGCTTGGCACCAAATAGCAGCCAGCATCGGACAACATAAGAGGGTTAATTAACACACAAGTCCAAATGCAAGTTTCGGCAGGACCAACATTTCAAAATGTAACTAAGAATACTGCAGGACTTACTGGCTTACCTTCGCTGTCATCTTGGATATCAGATGGCTTCTCGTTTTCTGGAGGATTGCCTAACAGTAGTGAAGGAGGACCAGCTGGTAGAGGTAATATTTCATCTCCAAGTGTAGTGACTAAACTGAAAAGTTTTGACAGTCATTTAGTAAAACTCAAAAAACTGCAACTAGAGATTTCTTACTTCCGTGAATGTCGTTCACGGAGGGTGGTTCCAAAAGGCTTATGCCACTATCAGTACCCCACGGGACTTAAAGCAGAATCAGACTTTCATAAAGAACTAGTTGTTTGTTTGACTGCCAGGGTTTCGAGTTACTTGAACTCATAGTCAAACATTACAGCATATGGATTGACAACTTATCCAAAGTAGTGGTGGATTTGAATAATAGTATTAAATCTGACTTTGAGTTTCTACGATACAAGTTTGAATACATTCGTATCTTTTCAAGTATAGATCAATACATGTTGAAACTCAAAGCTAATAAAATTAAAAAACTTGAACGGGACCGAACAGCATACGATCAGAGTACAGCGTACCCAGTACCTTCATCTGCTCAAGTTTGACAGCAGGGTGGTTCTACCTTTGGTCAATCATCTGCAAGTATTAGATAGAACTCTAACAACAATAATAATAGTAATCAGACGAATCAGAAAGTCAACTATGTTGCAGAAAGTTCTCCTAATATTAATTTAGAGGAACTTAATGACTCCACTGATTCAACCGGTCCAGTAGAAGTTTGGAGAAGTGAGAGGTTACAAAATAACTCTCGGGGGCAAGATAACAGCATACAATTTAACCACAATTTTTGGCAGGCCAACCACACAGGTGCCTTGAGGCAGTGATGGGCCATGTGCCTGCTGTTACTGGAAAAGTGCCTGGTTCTGGTGCCAGACCGAAACAAAAGAACTCTCATTCGAACACCACAAAAAGCAACCGCAAGTTCAACAAATGCAAGAGTTAACCAGTTTAGTTTCATATAGTGACCTTGAAGTTACTCTTAATGGAATAGCACCAGATTTGACAGTATATTGAGTCCCCCAACTAAGGACAAATCCATGTGGTTCTGTTCTTACTAGTCGAGGACCAGTGGTCATTACTAACAAAGTAGGGCACTTCAAAGTTTACAATTTTTCTTCAGTATCTATTACTCCTGACATCGTAGAGTTCTTAGCTAAAGGACAAACATATGTTCCTCCACAGCATCTGGACTTGCTTAAAACTAGTCTTGATATTAAAATTTTCACTAGGAAATTGAACTTTAATTTAATGTTGGGAGATGTTATGAGTGCATCAGGCGTTAACACGTTTTATATACCTAGTATGTTTAATCCGCCTTTGCATCCATTATTACAAATGTTTGAACAGTTATGTGAACTGGACATTAGACATGCTATTAACGTTGGGTTTAAGGGGAGGTTCTTACACAACACCAGTAGGGACGAACACGAGTATCTTGAGTTTATCAAGTCACAGGATATTCGTTTGTGTAAACCTGACAAAGGAGGGGGGTTGGTAGTGTTTGACAACCTAAATTATGTAGAATGTATGAAAGGGTTGTTAGACACTAGTGCTTATGAACTGAACTCATGCTCGGGAGTCAATAAAGCTTACCAATTGATTAAAAATTGTATCAATGACATGTACATAGAAGGTAGAATAGAGCAGAACATTTACAATTACATGTCAACACCATATCTGAGGTTCCCATATCTTTTTGTAATTCCCAACATCCATAAAAACTTGTTAAATCCACCTATGAGACCTCTGGTTGATGGTCGAGGCTCACCTACATATCCTTGTGCAAAAGTTGTTGATGGCATACTTCAGAAATATTTGGAATCTGAGGACCAAGTATGTAAGGATTTGTGGTCCTTTCTGAAGAAAATTGATAGTTTACAGTATAATGGGGACTATAATTTCCTCACAGTTGATGTTAAAGATCTTTACACCTGCATTCCACATGTTTTGGGCATTGAGTGAATAGTGCTAATGTTAAAGAAAAATGGAGCACCAGCAGCAGAAATTTCTTTAGTAATAGAATTACTTGATCTTATTTTATCTAACAATTTCTTCATGTTTGGAAATGATTTTTACTTAGAAAAAGTGGGGGTTGCTATGGGTTCTCCGTGTGGGGCCAGTATAGCTAATTTAGTAATGGCCACCGTGGTTACCCTGAGTCAGAATTTGTATTTAAAAGCGAGAATTTGAAAGACTCCCTAGTGTATTACAAACATTACCTTGACGATATTTTCATCTTATTGAAAGGTGACTTGGAGGTTAGTAGAAATGTGGTTGAGTTCTTTAATCAGTCAACACAGTTCTTACAATTTACATCTACATTTGACACTGAGGCGATAGCCTACTTAGATATTTGGCTAGCTAAAGATAGAGTACAACATTGCTTTGTAGCTAAGATTCATAGGAAGAGTACTTATTCCAATTCTTTCCTACACTTTTTCAGTTGCCACCCCCACCACCAGAAACAGTCAGTCATTAAAGGTCAATTGGTAAGGGCTGCATGTATAGTAAGTCAGGATGAGGAATACGTTGATGAATGTTATTTTCTAAAAAGTATGTTTCTGCACCGTGGTTACCCTGAGTCCCTTTTGGATTCCTTAATCAATGAGGTTAGAACAAAGAGATCTAACCACACATATAACCCTATTTTAAGGGTTAGGGAATTAATTTTGACACAAGAGTATGAGCCAGACACAGTGACTATAAATAGTCACAATGAACAGACGTGTGTAGGTGTAAAAGATTTTCAGCTAAGTTTTATCACTACATTTACTATGCATAGTCACTCATGTATTAAGATTATTCAGAAGAATTGGGAATTATTTAAAATCAACCCAATGTTACTTAGTAAAATGGGTGACTTCCCTAAAGTAATTTTTAGGAGAGGTAAAAATTTGAAGAACTTGCTAGAACAGCAATGTTTTAGTACCCCTAAAATTACAGGTATGGGTAAATGTGAATCTTGTAATTTCTGTAAATTTGTGGATGTGGCCAATTTTTTGTCATCAGTGGCATTCATTATAAACTTAAATTGAGGTTCAACTGTAATTCCAAAAATGTGGTCTATTTAGCTAGGTGCCAATGTTGTCCTGTATTTTATATTGGCAAAATGGAGCATAGACTCCGTGATAGAGTTTACGAACATCAGTATGCAACTTCCAAGGGCAAAATTGATAGCGCCCTAGCTAAACTTATTCAGGCCAACAAAGAACATAAATTCAAGTATATGGTTATTGATCAGGTCCTGCAGGATATTAGGGGTGGTCCTACACCCCTGCAATTGGAAGAGTTAGAATTGTCCTGGCAAATTAAGCTGAATGCTTATAATTTTCCAGGGTTAAATGAAACCTGTTCTATTAGCAGCATTTTAAAGCTGAAGAGTTTAAAGAGATGATTATGTGCAAGATTTGTGAGCTATAGTTCACCTTTTTAAGCACTTTTTTAAAGTGATGTTTTATATTTAGTAGTAATAATGTATTTAAGTAGTATGTTAATTAGTTTAGTTAAGTATTAAGTTGAGTATGTTATACTAGGAGAGTTAGAATGATTTTTAAATACTTTGTTAATGTTCCACTAGTATTTCTGTAATCTTGAAATTACTTACTTTTTTATCCTTGATGCTGGCTATACATTTATGAAGGAGTTTGCCTTTAAATTTCTAAGCTTGGTGTTATGCTGTGTCAAGATTGGTTATTGTGATCATCTGACACTATTTTTACATGAGATTTGAATTGCAGTTTGAATACTGTTTCTGAAGATGTTTGCTTGGGAAGCAAACGAAAAGCGCTTGAACTACTGTTTCAGTAAACTGACAGTTTGGTTTTTGGTCTTTGGCAGCTTGCTGTGACAGATTTTTTTTGTTTTCAACAGTTTGGTGTGCCTAATTTGTCTCAGAATTACCATAGCAGTTTGGGATGAAGTCATGGGTAAAAATATCACAGTAAGAAATTAGTTATGTACCCCTAGTTAAGGGTAGCATAGGTCTGGAGGTGGTAGGAATACCAATAGTGGAGGACATTTCCAAATCTGGAGGTTAATACAGAAGTTTAAGCCTATGAACTCTCAATAAGTTGATTTCTATAATCCATGGTTTGATTGCCTCCAACTTAATTTGCTTACTGTGTGAATCTCAGAAAATATAAAAAAAAACATCCTGAGCAAGTAACTGTGCCCACATGACTGTGCTACATCCAATACAAGTGCCAGTAGTATCCAAAAAATCCAAAATCCGAAGCCAAGTAAAACTATTTATTAACATAAAACATACAAAAGGTTAAGCGCTTTTATTTCAATCTGTAAGAGACTTCATCAGAACAAATGCCACTAATAATTGAATCCTTTGTTACTAATTAGAATAATTAAGTATGGAGGCATAAGTATAGATGCTCATAAATATGCTTTCTAAGGCTACGTTCTGTTTTTTTTCCTATATAGAAATAATCACATGTAGTACACAAGGCCTGTTTCTTTGTAACATGTACCCTTCAAAATTATGTTGAAAAAGGGCAATTGCATTATCAGGGGTATTGTTTATTTGGCCTTGTGTACCACATGTGGTTATTTCTATACAGGGAAAACAGAATGTAGCCTTAGGAAGCATATTTATGAACATCTTTATTCTTTTAATAAAGCCAATACAAATAATGCCCTTTATAAGCATAGTTTAGTTTGTAAAGGTATTAGTTGGTTCAAATTTGGGATTTTGGACATTGTAGTTGACAATATAAGAGGAGTTTAGTAAGAACTAGACCTGGAGATCAGAGAACTATATTGGCAGCTAAAATTAAATGTCATGGTACCTCCAGGTATGAACGACAACAGCACTATTGTCCCCCTTTTAAAAAAACATGCTCTTACTTTATAAATATTATTCATAACAGAACATACATTCTCTTATATATACGTTTTTTAAGTCAGAATTGATTTTATGTTTTATATTCATTACAGGATGTACTATTTTCATGCTGGATTTACTTTACTTTGAATTGTTACATGTTTTTTATGCTTTGTACCTTTAAGTGCCTCCATACTTAATTATTCTAATTAGAAACAGATTGCTATATAAAGGATTCAGTTACTAGTGGCATTTGTTCTGATGAAGTCTCTTACAGCTTGAGATGAAAGCACTTAACCTTTCGTATGTTTTATGTTATTAAATAGTTTTACTTGCCTTCGGATTTTGGATTTTTTGGATACTCTGGCATTTCTAGTGGATGTAGCACAGTCATGTAGGTCAGTTACTTGCTCAGGATGTTTTTTTATGTTTTCTGATAGTCTTGTTTGAGCAATATTTTTGACAAACTGCTTTTTGCTTTACTATGTGAATCTCAGCAAATCACTTAAGCAGATTGTGCTCGGAGGTAAATGGGTAATTACTCTAGCTTCCTCAATGGCTTCCTGGACCTCATGCTTAGTAACCATCAGGGAACTTATGAACCAAAATATCTGCTACTTGAGGTCTGAAAGCCTGGTGATCAGTTGCCTTGGAAAAGGTCTGTCCTTGATGTGATACAGAGAAAGATTAGGATGATCACTCGTTAATCTTCTATCACCAGGTAAGGGATCTGTTCTTGAGGCTTCTTTGCTCAGTGAGGTTATAAGTGCAAACAGTACAGTGTGCAACAATTTCATAAGAGATTATGAGGGTAGAATTCATGGAGGTAGAATTAGGCAGGGTAGGGGCAGCTGGATTAGATTGCTACATTATGGCTGCAAATTCAGAGTAAAACATAAGGAAATATAAAAGTTAAAAGGGTATGGGTTACTAGGAGGAGTGATACTAAAGAGGATATGAAGGCCTAGTGTGTGAGAAAGGAATTCTATACTTTATGCAGTGAAAGTGCAAGTTGGGGAGCTGTTATGCAGTAGAGATAAGGAGATATTCTGTAGGAAAATGACAAGGTCATAGGTGAGGGTAGGTACTTGCAGGCATAAGTATGTAGAAATGAGGCATTCATAGGGTGAGCAGTGTTTGGTTTGTGGAGTATAGTTTTAAAAGATTTTGAGATATTGAAGATAGCATATTGGCTTTGGAAGGAAGGAAGGAAGAATGGCTTGAAGTTTAGATAAACAAAGAAGAGAGTAGAAGTGTGGATTGACCTGCGGGTGTGCGAAAATGAAGGGCACATAGAGGAAAGGACTGGATGTAAAAGAACAAGGATAGGCAAGATAGAATTTATTGAGACTTAAGGAGAACTGGAGAGAATGGGAAGATCTGTAGATGAGATGGGGCAAGAAGTACTTGTGATAGATGGACAAGTATATTTTGAGAGTTTTATGAGAAGCGCATGGAAGCTAAAAGGAATGGTTTCAGTTTGGGATATATATTTTTGAGGGAGTTGCAAAGGTGGTGCAGAACTTCATTTGTTTTTGGACCTCCAAACCTGAGCACCGGGCCTACCCATTTGTTTCCCTACTGGAGGAAAGCCAGTCACAGTGTGGCCATCATCCAGACAGCCATTAGAGGATTTTGCACTGCAATGCTCTGCTCTTCCCATACAAGCACAGCTCTTCTGTTAGGGCTGGTTATGCAAAGAATGCAGGAAGGGGATTCCACTTATGTCCACAAGTGATGCAAGCCTACAGGCATCACTCCTCTCCTTGGACTGGATGCCTCCATTTGTCCTCTGGTGTCCACTGTGGAAATCAGATGCACTACACTCCCCAAAAACATTTCTGTCTCTGCACCAGGATACTAAAAAAGTGAGCAGGTCTATCTTTTTCATAACACTCTCTCCCCCAGTCAGCTTGTCTAGTGTGGGGGGCCACTAACTGAAGTCTATTTTTCTGGGCCATAGGATACTGCCACCATATTCCACAGCCAACTGATAAACTCAATTTATGCTTAGGAGAAAGGGAAAATCTGAGTTGGAGAATGATTGGAGATGTGGAGTGCATATTTGGTGGAGTTGTGTAAAGATAATTTCTGGTGAAGGGGGATGAAAGGATGGAACAGAGCTATAGGATGTAAGTTGGGGTGATGGGGTTATTCTAATGTAGTATTAGGACAGCAGAGTGGGGCTACTTGAGGTTGGAGTAATGGTGAGACTATGATCTTTAGGGATGCAGGAAAATAGCCAAGGCCTAAAAATTAATGGAGCAGGTCGACAAGGCATATGTTAGAAATCAAAATGCTAGATGTGTTGAAAAGCTAGCTGAAGCAATTAGATTTAAATAAACATGAGAGAGAATTAATTGGACAGGAGGAAAATCCTTGAACAGCTATAAAATTGATAAGGAGGTAAGTGGGTTAATATGTTTGATAAAAGGAGACAGGGGGTATTGTTTGGATGTTGTATATTGGTATTCATTAGTTACTGAATTAATACAATTGTACAAACATCAGCAAACCAGTACTGCTCTTGGATAAACCTCCTTTAATACATATTGTCTCCTGCTCATTTTTATAGAGATCAGCAAACCTTGGAGTCATTGCCTGGATTCCAGAAGTGTTTTATTTGTATCCAGTGCCTTCTGGGCAAAGTAAATTACTTTTGATTGCTAAATTGTACTCATTTATGTTATTTTGAGTGATTCCTGCTTTTATATGTGCATTTCACTGTATTTTTGCAAAAAATATGCTCTTCTTACTGTTACTACTGTAATAAGACTGTCTTGAAATTACCTTTATTAAGGGATTTCCAGCTAGCTGTTTAATTGGTCTGTGGTAGCATTGTATTATTGCCTTTATTAAGGGATTTCCAGCTAGCTGTTTAATTGGTCTGTGGTAGCATTGTATTATTGGTTTTATTCTCCTGTGGTTTTACATTAGGAGGACTGTTTTCCTGTGGTTTTACATTAGGAGGACTGTTTTTTTAGCTTGTTGCAGGACATGTTTACCTGGTCTGTCTGAGTTGGGAAATACAAAAAAGGACTTGACCAAGGGCTCATTAGTTAATTTTCTGTTTTTGCTATGCTGCTATAAATTTTGCATGCTTCTGTGGGTTAGTGGTGCCTGTACAGTAGCAAACACCTATAAAGCAATTTTTCCCTTTTGAATGTCCATAAAACTGTACCCTGAGAAGCAGTAATATAGAGCAAATACTTTCTGAGCTGACAAGCTTAGATCAGCTAGCTGGGCGTCGAGTGGCAATACCTACAGATTTAGTAGAATTCAGTATTGTGTAAACATTATAGTTAGTAGAATTTAGTACTACTAAGCATAATCTACCCCAATAAAGAGCCATATTTAGTCTATACCAACAAAGCACCCTTAATAGCCTACTAACCCCAATACACCACCCAGCTCACCAATCAAAGGACTGGAGAGTATAGATAAACAATTTCCTAAGTTCCCTGTATCCAGCTTGGTGGATATAGGCATATTGAGAAAATGTAGCAATTGTCTCAACCACTTAATCTTTAAAGAAGTCGACACAGTATGTGAGAGGTGTACTTACACAATGACACAAGAGGCTAAACTCTCACAGAGAAGCACACATCGTGTTGTCAAAACCGCACACACACACACACACACACACACACACACACACACACACACACACACACACACACACACACACACACACACACACACACAACCCTCACTTCACATAGCACACAACACACACATAGACTAATGCATGCTGAGGGCAATGAGAAGCAATCTTCCTAAACAAAAAAAATTGCCTAGTTTGTCCATTGTTGAAGCTATGCCTCAGCAAGCCCAAGGGCACTCATTTAAAAGAATACCTAACACCCCAGGATTGTCAACTGTCCAGGATTTTTCTGGACAATCAAGAATTAAGAGACACTGTCACTGAATTTGAAGAACACAATAATATTGTATGACAATCCCCTCGGGGAGAGGTTAATGCACACTTCTATTCTGCAAGCATTTTCCCTACATGTCCAGAATTTTTTGACATGAAAAGTTGGCAACCCTGTACACCACACATACTGTCACTTTCAATGAAGCCCCAAACACTAAGCCCCTAATGCAAGCAAGCACACTTCCTAGGATTCTCATCATAGAAGACTCCATTGAAAAATATACTAATGACACTCTAACCAGGCTGAACATGGAGAAGATAACTGTTACTGGCTTATCTGGAGCGAGAATTCATTAAATCACACACACTCTCAAGTCATCATGCCACAGGTACCAGTATGATTCCATCATGGACAGTGTAGTTGTAAATGACCGAAGATGTACTTTCCCAGATTATATGAACAGAGACATTATGGAGCTTTCAGACTATGTGTCTCAGGCTGGTATGACCCTAGTATTGAGCAGCATATTGCCATCATGAGGATGGCATCAGGAAGGTCTAACACAGACAAATGCTTGGTGCCAAATCTATGCTTAAAAATCAATACCAAGAAATGCATTATAGTAACTTTTGGGAAGTTGGCCACTCCGGATAACTATGGCACCAATAAAGCACCCTTAAAAATTGATTCAGTAGTCAGGAAACTGGGAACTTATGTAGATAGCAACCTAGCCTTTGACAAACATGTGTCCAAAGTAGTAAGAAAATCCTTCTGCATTGCTCAACTTATATGTAGAGACATGGCATCTAGGTCTACAGAGGTCATAGGTTCATAGGTTCATAGGTTGGTACTAGGCTATCGGCCCTAGGGCCTATACAAGCCTAGCCATAACAATTCCCTGGCTATTTATTCCCACAGTATTTACTTCCCTGGACCCCTGTCTGGCAGGGCGACTGATGTGATCCCTGGGGTGAATCTCCTATCTCCCATCCAATCATCAAGGTTCCTTTTGAAGAGGGCCAAAGAGGTGCTCTGCTTGACATGTATGAGCAGTCTATTCCAGAGTCTGGGGAGTCTCTGGGTCAGGAACCTATCCCTCCAGTATGTTTTGTTCATTGTGATGACAAGGTTTAGATCCCTGGAGCATGTGTCTCTGAGGGATTGGGATTTCTTTAAGTGTAGCATGCCCAACAGTTCTGGGTTTGACATGGCCTTGTATGTTAAACAGAGATCACCTCTGAGTAGACGATATGCAACAGAGCATAGGTGAAGTTTTTTTAGACGGTCAGCATAGGGCATCTGCTTTAGGCTTGTGATTCTTTTAGTGTGGTATTTCTGTGGCCTTTCCAGTTGTTGCAGATATCTTGAGAGGTACATACCAAATGGGGCATTATATTCTATAACGGGCCTAATGAGGGATGAGTACAGTGGGACAATGACCTCCTTTTTTCTGGATGAAAAACCCTTAGTGATGAGGTGTGCCACATAGAAGGATTTCCTGGCTGTTGTGGTGATGTCATCATACCATTGTAGTCGGACCTCATCAGACCCCATCATAGATTTTAATACCACCTTCAGTATGTACCTGACCAGACACATGCAGCAACTACAACATACACAAAGGTTCCTTACAAAAAGAATACAGAGAGTAGACGCAATTTCTTACATGGATCCCATCAAAACCTTGTCTCTTTATTCAGTATCATACAAACTTTTGAAAGGTGATCTTTGCCTGGCATACAAGACTTCCCTGGACCCTGTTTTGATGAACCTTTTGCACATCCGCAAAACAAACAGCATCAGAACTACTAGATTAAAATACCTAAATTTTGCTTGTGACATCAAGAGGACATATTGCAGAGACATATATTTTTCCCAGAGAATTCCAATTATTTGGAATAGACGTCCTATCCATTTGAAGCAGAGTTCCTCCTTATTCTAATTTAAGTATAACTTGGACCAATGGATGGGTAATCAGAAATTCAACTCTGGTCTGATGCCTATGTCTGTAATGGACAGAGAGAATCGATAAATCACTCCGTATATAAATCAAATTTGTGTGTCACATTTGGGTTGCACGGCTAGATTTATAAGGGCCTTAGTGGTAGTTAGCATAGTATACACCTACAAACCTATGAAACAGTTCCACTGCAAAAAAAGTTGTCATGGAATCATAACTCTCAACTTCTTAGAATCAAGAATCAAGGACAAAGCAAAAAATTGTTGGGGGAATAAACACTCAAAAATAGGGACAGATTTAAAAAAAATGTTTTTATAGGCTTAGAAAGTTGCTAGAGTGCTAGCTTTTGCATTAGCATGTGTTTTCTGTAAGATACTAAATCTGAAACTCAAATGTCTATCATTATTTCATAACTGTAATCCTCCAGGATTTCCTAGAAAACTATAAATTATTACACGGGACAGACCAAAAGTATGAGACCAAAATCTAGACATTCTGCAAAATACTGGACAGTTGAGACTAAATTAAAAAATGTCTATGAATAAACTGCATTAAAGTTAAATAAACAAATCCAGGCTTTACTAGCAACCTGCCTGCACACTGCAGGACCCAGTGAGGGATAGGGATGTGAACGTCCAATGCCAGATAACTTATCCTGGAAGAGGAACAGGCAGTTAATTTTACTACTTTACTGATACCTAGTAGCAAGTCATTTACTACTGTATGTACTGCCTTTTTTTTTTGTTTTTGTGCTCATTCTCGATTTGGAAGGGGTGCCAGATCGGAGAAGGGCACAGAGTACCAGAATAGTTAGCTACAGTCTTGCAGAGAGATGCAACAATACTGGAAAAAGGACATTAAAACAGTGCAAGATTAATATGTGCATTAATTTCTCTTCTCATTCATTAATCAGAAAAGTTGATTGCTTCAAAGGAACTTTTTACTCACATAAATACATATTTATGTCTATCTTTATCCATATCTACATACATCCACACACACACATGTAAATAATAAAGGGCATCATACAAGATTATACAAAGCACATAATCAAAAAAACAAAACAAACAAAAAAAAAATTCAACACTTAACCAATGTTCCTTCATATCCAACTTTATTAGTAAGCACTTTTGTCTTAACTTCACAATGGACTTCTTCACACTAATATAGACCTTATATGCTCATAGTACTTATTTAAGAATGCTAAAAACCACATGACACACAATCACCTATCAGAATAAAACTGTCTGCCTTGCTTTTACATAAGTTATAAAGCACGGAGCTGTCACATACAATATAACACTACTAAAATGCTTTAAAACATTTTGGATAGTACTGATAAAAAGTAACACTGTATAAAATTAAACTTTTTTTGTTTAATTTTCCAAGTTTCATAGAATGGGACTAATAGGGCAAGATATATATTTAAAAATATGTTTTTGCACTCATATACAAAAGCATTTAGTTTAGATGAATGCCTATCCCCTTCTATGAAGTTTGGACAGTTAAAAAAACACCCAATCATGTTAAATAGTGTTTCCCACAGCTCTGCTCATTTATGAATTCCCCTTTCATTTTAACCTTTTACTCTACATTTCCATTTTTATGGCCAACAGCTTATTCCAATCAGAAAATTTCTTTTTTGCAACCTTCAACTGTGAATATAACTCGCTCCTTTCCAAAAGCAGTTCCATATCTCTACCTTTCATTAACAACTTAACGTGTTCAACACCAATCCCAATAAAACTAAACTTCTACTCTTCCCCCCCACTAGTAGATCTGCCACACTTTCATTCTCTGTCACATCTCACAATGGTGCCACTATTTCCCCAGATCATCACATCAAACTGCTAGGGGTTATCATAGACAATAATCTCAAATTTGATCTACAGGTCAACAAAACCATACAGACCATCAATAAGAAGCTTGACTCACTGTATAGAAACAAGACATTTTTAACCCCACTGGCTAGGACTGCAATCACCCGATCACACCTACTCTCTACTCTTTTATATGCCTCGTCTGTACTCTCAAACCTCAACAAATCCGAACTAAGTAAGCTGTCCCATAGCTACAATCATTTTGCCAGATTTGCCACTGGCTCCAGCTATAGAACCCACCACTGTCAGAACCTTAAACAACTAGAGTGGCTAGAATTACCCAGCTTAATTCAATTTAAGCAACTCTTAATAGCACACTAAATTTTGTACCACCCTGAGGATACCCCCTCACTTAAAAATATTATTAAGCCATATAGCAACCTAAGATCCCTACGGCCAGCCGATAAACTACTGGTCCAAATCCACAAAGCTAATAACTCTGCTGGTGAATCCCTGTTTGCATTGGCAAAACCTGGAATTCGTTGCCAAACTATATAACCCTACAATCCTCCAAAAGTCTCTTAAAAAAAAAAAACTCAAACAGTATCTCAACGTGAATTGGCTATGCCCATGTACCAACCCTGATTAAGTTATAAACTGAAAGCATATTCTGTAATTATCCTAACTTGTAACTACGTCACCAAGCTCTGCCTCCAATCTGATGTTTCTTACTTTTAATTGTGTCTGTCCACGAGAACTGTGAGTCCCTACTAGGGAACACTACCAAGCCATTGTATATAATCACTTTATTTTTATAATTGTTTGCTAACTTCTGTGTAATCTATGTAAGTTTATCTATGTGGAGCTTTTCTCCCTGGGCCTCCACTGAAAATGGACATGTATCCAGTCGGACTATCCCGGTAAACAAATGTAAAATAAAAATAAAATAAATAATAAATAAATAAATAAATAAAAAAGTCTGTTAAAATTCATGCACTATGTTGAATGTTTATACAGTGCGTTGCACATGTTCTTTGTCACTGGAATCATAGGAATCATAGGACGTTCAAGGCTGCTGAGTCTTGCAACCATTAAGTCTTGCCATTTCCCACCCTAGACTGTAACTCCTCTCTCAAAAAGGGCTGGGCCAGTCAAACATGGTGAATTTATGAATACCCATCCAATTATCTAGGCCCATTCTGAAGGAAGCTAGTGTATTACACTGCTTTATCTGCAGGGGAGAATTTCCAGATGTGAAGGAGATGCTGAGTAATGTATGTGTCTCTCAAACTTATTTTACTGAATTACTGAAGCAGGTTTATATCCCTTTTTCTGGTATTTGTGGGGCTGTTTGACTAGAGGAAGTATGAGAGATAATAGGAGATGGAGTCCCTGATTGCTCTGAAAGCAAGGCATAGGTCTCCTCTGTGGAGCCTATGTGACACAAGAAGAGGGGCAGTGCCACTAGTCTTTTCTGGTTGCTTAGAATTTTAGGTTTGTGATCCTGTTTGCTAGGAACCTCTGGGATCTTCCCAACTATTTGATATGTCTGGTGTGGTACATTCCAAAGGGGTCATTGTATATTATGACTGATCTGATCAGTGCTAAATACAAGGGGACAATAACCGCCTTAGATCTGGAAGAGATTCTCTTGGTAATCGGCTGTGCTAAGAATTAGGACTTTCTGACAACCACTATTACATGGTGATCAAAGGAATGAGAATTATCAAACCAGGTTCTCAGGTCTCTAATTACATTTTCATTTTGAAGTGGGATTTTGTCAATGCAATATGCTGTCAGGGATGGCTTATCTGCCAAAGATGACACTGTTGCATTTTTTAGCATTTCATTTAAGCGCATTGTCAATGTGCCTGGCATTTATAAGTGTAAGTTACAGCTGGAGGGCTTCTGCATCACATGCCAATTTGACAATGACTCCCAGTTTGCAGTCCTCTACAAATTTGGATTGCCATAGGTCTTGGTTTATAGTCTGTAAGTCAAAGAAGTAAATGCTGAACAAAAGCAGTCCTAGCACTGAGTAGTGCTGCCACTTTTGCTGTGGCTAAAAACAGACGAAAGCCACAGCCTTGCACCTTCCCTAATTCACGCTATCTCTTCCCATCACCCCACTCGCTTTTAGCCCATTTTGTGATGTCACTTGTACATGGGGGGGGGGGGACATCCCCTTTCCCTGGTTTCTGACACAATCACATCACATTAGCAATGCTTTTCTTAAATCAATGCCCAGTGCAATTGGAGATTTAACAAACTCTGGTAGTCTGTTTCTTATTTAAAACAGAATATTGGAGTTTGTACAGAATTTCCTGGATTAATAGACATTTGGTTTGATTTCCAGATAGTCCAGAAAAAACAGATTGGTGGCAAGCCTATCACTGAGCTGTGCAGGACACCACTGGTCACCTTCATATTCTCTGACACCGCCCCCTGCCACCCGCACCATGTGGGTTCTGTCTTTTAGCCAGTCTACTATCTATCTTACCAGGTAGAGGTCTATTTTTAGCGCATATAGTTTTTTTTTAATTATGCTAGCAAGGATGTTAGCAAATATCTTGGCCAAATGTGACCACTGTCAACAGCTTGTATTACTTTCTCAAATATGTTTGCCAGATTTATCAGACAGAATCTACTTTTTACAAAACCAAATTGTTGTGTATGTAGCCTGATGAGATTTTTAATGTTGATGTTATGTTATTCAGGTGTGTTACAATGTATTCTATGGCCTTACAAATGGGCTTATAGTTTCTGGGGTGGGTAGTAGGGTTACCTTTATGGAGTAGCATAACCAGGGCTGTACAGCATACATCTGGGACTGAGCTTGCAGACAGGTACCCCTTAAGTATCTTATTAATAGATCCCAGCTGGGCATGTTTAATATTATTTAACAAACAGCCCAGTATGCCATCTGGACCCACGGAGGAAGTGGTTTTAGTCTTCTTGGCCATAACTTTCAGTACATATTCATAGGTTAGATGTGGGAGGGATTCAGAGATATGGGGGTCATGGGGCTTTGAAAAATCACCTCGAGAGTGAAATTTGGACTAAATTTATTTGTTACCACATTGTCAAAGTGCACTGGATCCAAGTACATTTTGCCATTTAGTATGAGTTCTGTACATTGCTGAGCTTTCTTTGTCTTTGTTATTTAACATGAATAAAGAAGGATATGTAATTGTCCTTGGCTTAAGATGCCAACCTGTGATCATGGGCTTCATTAGTAGATACAATGACCATTTTTAAACTATTACTCAAACTACTGATATTTTCTTTGACTTGGATGCCTAAGATCTGTTGTATACTTTAATAAGTTTTTTATTTTTATTGTAGATTTTATTTATGTTGGTGGGCCACCAGGGTGTCTTGCTTTTCAATTTCCCATTATATTTGGATCTGGATGGGACTTCCAAGTCTATACATTTTTTATGCAGGTATAAAACTCCTTTCTGAATCTGTTTCCTAAGGCTATGTCTGGGGTGATGATGTTATAAGTGAATTTTGAGACTTCATCATGGGATTTGAGGAGATTGATGTGCTTAAAGTCTTTGAGTTTTACTATATTGGTTTCGGTGGGGTAGATGGTTTGGTGGGAAAGGATGCTAGCTTATGATATGATGTAGACAGAGAATTACTAGTGGAGTTGTGTACAATAAAGCTACATTTGTAAATACCAGGTAAAGGACATTTGATCAGCTTAATGAGCTAATAACAATCTGGTCTATTTAATTTTTATTTATTAGATCAAAAATGTGTGCTTATCCAGTACGACAGTTAGTTCTTATTTAGGGGGAGTTCATCCTTGGTGTTTAGGAAAATGACATGAACTTCTAGGGTCATGGAAGGTGTCCTACAATAGATGATAAACTGATAGTTAATTTTGTTGGGTGTGATTTTTTTTTTTGAGTCTCTGGGAGTCTGTGATATGATCACAGACAAATATAGACATGTCACCTCAGGTGGAATTGGGTCTGATTCCATGGCAGATGTCAAACCCATGTATGGAGGGAGTGCTTTCTGAACATTTAAATCATGTTTTGGATTATGCCTTCCAAATGCAGGAGTACATCAAGGTCAGGCAGCTTTTTGTTTAGATTTCTTGCATTGAGCAGAGCCACCTTAATTTGATCCTATTTTCATATTCATGTATTTTTGATGTTGGAATGTTGTACTATATGGATTGTATTTATTTATTCATCTTTGTTAACTGGGGTAAATAACTGACCCACAAGGTAATTTTTCAGACTCATCTCATGAGAATAGTCTGGTTAATGATACAGTAGACAAATTGAGACTGAGAGATTCAAACCCTGGACTGTAGGAAGCAGCTTGTTAATAGCTCGTAGCCTTAATCATGTGCACTAACTGCAAGTTATGTTCTGCATGGAACATATTGATTATATTAAAAAATCAAGACAAGAATAATCTTGTTAGAAGAAGGTCCATACATAAGAACCTACCTATCAAAAGATTATTGTAATGCTCTTATGTATGAGTGCTATAATTGCATTCCAAAAACTGGAAAAATGCACATCTTTCAGAGCTGTCTGATATTAGAACATAAACTACAGCCACCATAGTGCTGTTTCTGGGGAAATGAACTAGCTTTAAAAGCTATAAGACACTTTGCGCTGCTACAAAGAAAAAAAATCTTATCTTATGGGCACTGTTTGTGAGGTTGTGCTAAGTATGTTGCACCTATCAAAGGTGCAAAATACTTCCACTCTCATGTTTCTCTGCCTTGAAGTACATCTTAGTTAAATTGTCATTTACTGCACTAAATTAACTCTCTTACAATTTTTTTCTCAGTAACCGGTAGCACATGGAACTGGTAAAGCTCCGTGTCCTGCAAATGTATTGCAAATGTGTCTCTGGGATCATAAGTAAGTAGTCATGATCTTTTAAACTGGATATCAAGATTCAACTCTTAAGGCTATAATCAGATTCCTGACCCTAATCCTGTGTGTCATAACCAGTTAAAGCCTATGCTGCCACTAAAACAACTATAACTGCAAACATGTATCTGAAACTTGCTAACAAGTTTAAAAGTTGTAACATACTTTGTACTTCCAAACAATTAATAGGCATAACTGAAGTGCACAGCTAATGACCAAAGAACTTTAAAAGCTGTTAATCATTTTAAACAACCACAGAATGGTAGCCATAAACAATGTGCACCTCTAATCAACCAGCAGCTTTTAAAGCTGTTAGACTCTTTATGCTGCCATATTTTTGTTTTCTGGAGTTATAACACATTAGGGCAATTACATTTTTACGTGTTGTAAAGAATTAATTTATTTGTTACCACATTGTCAAAGTGTACTGGATCCAAGTACATTTTGCCATTTAGTATGAGTTCTGTACATTGCTGAGCTTTCTTTGTCTTTGTTATTTCACATGAATAAAGAAGGATATGTAATTGTCCTTGGCTTAAGATGCCAACCTGTGATCATGGGCTTCATTAGTAGATACAATGACCATTTTTAAACTATTACTCAAACTACTGATATTTTCTTTGACTTGGATGCCTAAGATCTGTTGTATACTCTAATAAGTTTTTTATTTTTATTGTAGATTTTATTTATGTTGGTGGGCCACCAGGGTGTCTTGCTTTTCAATTTCCCATTATATTTGGATCTGGATGGGACTTCCAAGTCTATACATTTTTTATGCAGGTATAAAACTCCTTTCTGAATCTGTTTCCTAAGGCTATGTCTGGGGCGATGATGTTATAAGTGAATTTTGAGACTTCATCATGGGATTTGAGGAGATTGATGTGTTTAAAGTCTTTGAGTTTTACTATATTGGTTTCGGTGGGGTAGATGGTTTGGGGGAAAGGATGCTAGCTTATGATATGATGTAGACAGAGAATTACTAGTGGAGTTGTGTACAATAAAGCTACATTTGTAAATACCAGGTAAAGGACATTTGATCAGCTTAATGAGCTAATAACAATCTGGTCTATTTAATTTTTATTTATTAGATCAAAAATGTGTGCTTATCCAGTACGACAGTTAGTTCTTATTTAGGGGGAGTTCATCCTTGGTGTTTAGGAAAATGACATGAACTTCTAGGGTCATGGAAGGTGTCCTACAATAGATGATAAACTGATAGTTAATTTTGTTGGGTGTGATTTTTTTTTTGGAGTCTCTGGGAGTCTGTGATATGATCACAGACAAATATAGACATGTCACCTCAGGTGGAATTGGGTCTGATTCCATGGCAGATGTCAAACCCATGTATGGAGGGAGTGCTTTCTGGACATTTAAATCATGTTTTGGATTATGCCTTCCAAATGCAGGAGTACATCAAGGTCAGGCAGCTTTTTGTTTAGATTTCTTGCATTGAGCAGAGCCACCTTAATTTGATCCTATTTTCATATTCATGTATTTTTGATGTTGGAATGTTGTACTATATGGATTGTATTTATTTATTCATCTTTGTTAACTGGGGTAAATAACTGACCCACAAGGTAATTTTTCAGACTCATCTCATGAGAATAGTCTGGTTAATGATACAGTAGACAAACTGAGACTGAGAGATTCAAACCCTGGACTGTAGGAAGCAGCTTGTTAATAGCTCGTAGCCTTAATCATGTGCACTAACTGCAAGTTATGCTCTGCATGGAACATATTGATTATATTAAAAAATCAAGACAAGAATAATCTTGTTAGAAGAAGGTCCATACATAAGAACCTACCTATCAAAAGATTATTGTAATGCTCTTATGTATGAGTGCTATAATTGCATTCCAAAAACTGGAAAAATGCACATCTTTCAGAGCTGTCTGATATTAGAACATAAACTACAGCCACCATAGTGCTGTTTCTGGGGAAATGAACTAGCTTTAAAAGCTATAAGACACTTTGCGCTGCTACAAAGAAAAAAAATCTTATCTTATGGGCACTGTTTGTGAGGTTGTGCTAAGTATGTTACACCTATCAAAGGTGCAAAATACTTCCACTCTCATGTTTCTCTGCCTTGAAGTACATCTTAGTTAAATTGTCATTTACTGCACTAAATTAACTCTCTTACAATTTTTTTTCTCAGTAACCGGTAGCACATGGAACTGGTAAAGCTCCGTGTCCTGCAAATGTATTGCAAATGTGTCTCTGGGATCATAAGTAAGTAGTCATGATCTTTTAAACTGGATATCAAGATTCAACTCTTAAGGCTATAATCAGATTCCTGACCCTAATCCTGTGTGTCATAACCAGTTAAAGCCTATGCTGCCACTAAAACAACTATAACTGCAAACATGTATCTGAAACTTGCTAACAAGTTTAAAAGTTGTAACATACTTTGTACTTCCAAACAATTAATAGGCAGAACTGAAGTGCACAGCTAATGACCAAAGAACTTTAAAAGCTGTTAATCATTTTAAACAGCCACAGAATGGTAGCCATAAACAATGTGCACCTCTAATCAACCAGCAGCTTTTAAAGCTGTTAGACTCTTTATGCTGCCATATTTTTGTTTTCTGGAGTTATAACACATTAGGGCAATTACATTTTTACGTGTTGTAAAGAATTAAGTTTTTTTTCTCCAGTCATAACCTTTAGTTATGTGTTTTTGAAAAGGTTTCAAGAGATTCACTTATTGAGCTGTTATAATTCTCAATATTATAGCAGTAATGTATGGTAGGACAGTGTGTTATAATGGGGTTTAGTCATACCTGTCAGGTTTGGTCCTGAGAACATTATCTGAGGATCCATATATTTGTGCCACTCATGACTATATTTCTCTGTGACACATTTCCTTATTATTCAGTATTCCTTGTTCATAAACTTTTTTTTAAATAAAACATCAGTTTGGCTCTCTGGCACAAGATGATGTAGCCCTGACTGTAGTCCAGATAACCAGAGTTTGATTAGCAATCCTGACAGTGTAGGACCCAGGAAGGGAGCCTGAGGAATGAAAAGGCATGACTGTTTAACTCTTTCAGGATGAAGGGCACATGAGGCACATTGGGTGGGGACTGGAGAAACCACAACTTATGCTGTGAAGAAAAGGGCAGAGCAGCTTGGAGTGAATGCTTCTTGTAAAAATGAGGGTACAGCATCCCGAGATTGCTCATTACTTGCTTCTCTCAGTGTCTTGCTGGGTGCACACAGCTAGGGAGCAAAACATAAAAAAGCTCCATCCATACATAATGGCTGTCTGAATGATATCCCCTCCTGGTCAACTCTTGCACCAGTGATGGGGAGCAAATGGGCTGATTAACTAGGAGAGGGATGATGGTTAACAGATGGGAGCGGGACGTGCAAAAGTGCAAAATGTACTAAAATGAGTCTTTTTTTGTATGGGTACAAGATAAAAATCTTTAAGTTGTATTAATCATATAATAATAAAATAGTGTTTATGTATGGTATTTTTATGGTATTTGATTTGCTGTGCTTTTTATCTATTTCTATAGAGTAGCTGAGTTCTGCATTTTCAGAGTGAGAAATGGGGTATTTTGATTTAACGTGTCCCATTATTACATTTGTCACTTATAGCATACTGTGTATGAAAGATATAAAGGTTCTATCACTGTATGCTGAGATGGGGAAAGGATTAATGCAATGTATGCTGCATTTTGTTAGAACTGTAGTGGAACTCTTTAATAATGAAGACAATTTATTAGTTTTCCTTGAATTTATTTCGGCTTTATAATTTAGCTTCTTGCTTGTTGATCTTACTTGCTGTTTTTTTGTAGTAAGTTGTTGGTTTGTACTGTGACAGCATTGTGGTTGGTACTGGCAATTTTGCAACACAGAATTTATAGAGAAATGCTACCCTTCTGAAGCCATAATGCATGATTCTAACTAAAGGTTAGAAATTAATGCAAAAATAATGTTCTCAAAATGTTGAAGAAGGAAAGTCCAGTGTGAGTTGGAAAATATTATATAGAAAATATGATTAATATTTGTTTAGTTATCAGTAATGTTTATTTGTCTTAAAATAATGTATTAGACATGGATAGGTATATTTTAGTCATACCTCCAAACATATTAACATGTTAAGGCAGGCTGAACTTCACTGCAGGAATATAAAAGAAGTCAGATGCAAGCGAGTCTATGCTTACTTATAACTGAAAATAGCTGACTCGATTTCATTCAAAGTGAGAAAGACACTGAACGTAGATGTGCAAATAAACAAACAGAAGTGGGAGAGAGAACAAGCTCATGTGGTGAGTAAGACAGGAATGGCAGAGAAGCAAAAGGAAAGAGATTAAAATTGTAGGCCAGTTGAGTGAGAAAGGACCTCGGAGACATACTCTGGGATTCAAAAATGTCTGATTTCTGTGCAGGAACAGTGTAGGAGCTCCTGCAAAGAAAATGGCCACCAAGCGGTCCAGGAAAGCGCCGTTTTCATGTGCATGAGCAGCCCTACACTGTTCCTGCACTGAAAGCCGTACGGGATGCAAATCACCTCATTTGCTGGTAAAAATCATGCAAATGAGGTGATATTGTGATCCACGAAGTTGGGCGGACTCTGTGCAGGAACACTGTCAGATGCAGAAATGTATTCAGCTAGTAAATTAATACATTTCTGCATCTGAACAAACGGAGGCAAAACAGCTCGTGATAAGCATGTATTACAGTCAAACACACATGTCAATGGCCAAATATAAGACCATTGGCATTAATAACAGTTTTTTTTTTAAATTAAACTTTTTTTTTTTTGGCCGAACATGGCTGTTTTAGCTTAGGGCAGTGGTGTGCAAATGGGACTGTGCAGAAAATTAAAAAAAAAAAAAAAATGAGAAAAGTCGATTTGAAGATAATTCTGCATTTTACCATTATAGTCAATGGCATGCAGAATGTAAACAATACCAGGCAGCACTGGTTGTCAAGGGGAAAGGGTTCATTTAAGTGCAGTAACTAACAACTTATTCACTGGGGTATGCAAATGAGGGGAGTTATACTGAATCACAGATTTCCTCAAAGTGTCAGCTTGTACCCAACTGTGTAGGTGCAGCAATACAACAGTGCAAGTGTAAGAGCTGAATGACTTCATAAGGGGGTGTGTCATGTTTGCTGTAAGTGCATTGGAGCTCTGTGGCCCGTGTTTGCCCTTAGCTAAGCACAGCTAAGGAAGGGTGTGTGTCAGATGTGCCTGAGCACTGTGTATATAGACTAAACGGGTGCACGTGCTGCGCACCGGGATTTAAAAAAAAAAAAAAGAAAAAGGAAAAAAAAAAAAAAAAGAGGAAATGGCAGCACTGTTTACATTTGAGCACTGGGTATGTGCGGCATGCCTCGGGGCTTAAATAGGGAGGAAATGGGAAGGAGAAACAGCACTAGAAAGGCAATCAAGGAGAAATAGCATAGCTGGCAGGTGGAATGTATCAGAATCAGCCAATTACACATGCAGCAGCCCAGCACACAAACATAAACTATGGAAACACCCTACAGACTGTTTTTTCCCACAAACTCTACACCACCGGTGTACACAGATGGGGGATTTTTAACTGACAAAACTAACTATAAATGTTAGAGGCTGCAGCTGCTTTACTCCATTAGTATGTGCTAGAGACCCAGGATAACCTACCAGGGCCTACATGAGCTGGAGATAGTAGAGCTCTGTAGGGTGGACAGGGACATTCTACAGCAAATCGTTGAGCTGTGCCGGCCACTCCTTACACACAAAACTAATAGAGGGGAACCCATCCCAGTGGATACTAAGGTATGTCTAGGCCTAAGAATACTAGCCACATGTACCTTCCAAAGACCAACTGGGGATATCATGGGGTCTCACAGACATCAGCATCCAGAGTACTCCACCAGTTCCTGGATGCCATGACACATGCCAATGAGCACAAATATTTCCCCACCGCCCGTGAGGCGCTGACCACACTTATGCGTCTCTTCCACCATATAGCAGAATACCCTGAAGTAGTTGGTGCTATAGACTGCACGCACATCCACATCAAAGCACCTCCTGGTGAGCAGGGCAGGGTTTACATAAACTGCAAGGGCTTTCACTCCATCAACTGCCAGGTCATGTGTGATCCCCAGGGCACGATGCTTTGCCAGAGATGGCCTGCACCTGTCACCCCTGGGATTCCGGATACTGGCTAAGGCTCTTGCTGCCCCTATAGTGCCTTTTTTAGGCAAGGTTCAAATGATAAATTCACCACCTTAACAGGAGCAGGCAAGCAAAAACTGAGGGTAATGCTACTCAATGCTAGAAGTCTAAATCTCAAAATACACTCACTCGATCCACTCCTTAAAATGGAGAACATCGATATCTGTGCAGTGATTGAGACCTGATTCAAGGATCTAGGCAGCACCCTTGCATTACCAGACTATAACACATACCACACTTTTCAGCCATCTAACCTGGACCAGAACACCAAAGGCAGAGGTGTGTCCATATTCATTAAGGATATCCAGACCTCCAGGCTAGTTGCGCAGCATAATGCATCCAAGGTTATCCAAGTGCAACTAACTCTGGGAAAAACTGCAATCCAAATTGTAGGTTGCTACAGATCCCCCACCATGCCCCAGGATTCCCACTCCTCTTTTCTTGATATACTGGAAAATATTAGGGTACAACCAAACACCTTAATAATGGGTGATTTCAACTACCCCACCATTAACTGGGAAAACTACTCATGTACCAACTCCTTTGGTCAACGCTTTCTGGAATTCATAAATTCCAATGCCCTGGATCAACTTATCCACACCCCCACCTGGGGCAACAGTATCCTAGACCTAGTCATTACCAACATGACTGACCGGTGTTCCACACCTGAAATCAACTCCTTGTTGATCAGATCCGACCATAAGCTAGTCACCCTAGATATCCGCATCCCGCCCCCACTTACCATTAAGGGAACCATGGTAAATAATTTCTCCAAAGCCAACTTCATGCTTCTTAAGACAGAAGTGGCAAACTTCATGGCACCCATGCAAATTGACAATACAGTTACGACTGCTGAATCCTACACAAATGCACTCTATAAGCACTTACACGAGTGCATGGATCTTGCTATCCCAAACAGAATCCAGATACTGTCCTCCAAAAAAAGGAAGCCAATCTGGTGGTCCTCTGCCATAAACAAACTCTACAACAGAAGGAAGAAACTGTTGCAAAAGAGAGTAAAATCCATGAGTGGAGGAGCTGCCTGGTCAGCCTCAGTAAGACGCTGAGATCCCTTATAAGATCCTCCAAAGCTAGCTACAAAAACAAAATCGCCACTGATTCTAAGGGCAACCGCAAAGCATTCTATAGCTATGTCAAGAATCTTAATGGCAGCACCCAGATCTGCTCTGAGTTACAGCACAACCTTGGAATAAATTATCTTGTGACTTTTATTCAGCCGTGTGGAACCAGTGTGTTTTTACCTAATCTAATATTGCCAACATCCTGGCAGATAGATTCAGTGCTAACTTTACCCTGTCTCACCCCCATAAAGGGCCCATATCTATACAGGAAGAATGGAGAATCCCTGTAATCATATCTATGCAGGTAAAAGCTGCACTCTCTAAAACCAAAAACACAGCATCCATGGGACCGGGTCTATATTACGTTATCGAATCCCGGTAACATTGAGCACCAGAAGACCAACACATATAGCATGAACTACGGTAATGGAGAATGTACAAAACCGCAAAAAGCGAAATGTTGAAGTGTGATGGTTGGCCCGTCTGTGGTATAGCACCGTAAGGTAAGTGTGCGATAGTTACAGACCTTAGGGTTAGGGTGCGGGTTAAGTTAAGTGCATAGATAGTAATGTATGTAAGGTTTAGTGTAGGGTTAGAAGTAGGGTTTGGTTTGTGTATGTATGTGTTTTATTTATTATGTTTGGGTATGTAGTATGTAGCACGCGGTGGTGTTGGCCGACTATGATGGTTCGAGATGTGAAAATTCATGGTTTAGGGGGTTTGACATATTTGCAGTTCGGGCTATGTGTGTCGGTGTTGTGGTGTTCGATGGTACGGGTTTTCGATAACATAATATAGACCTATAGGACCAGACAACATCCCAGGCTGCATTTTATACGAACTTCAGAATGAACTGGCTCCCCACCTAAGCACCATGTTCAATCATAGTCTCACGTCAGGCTTTGTGCCCACTGAATGGCACACAGCAACAGTTATCCAACTTCACAAAGGGGGAGGAACTATCACCCTATTAGCCTGACAAACCTGGTCTGCAAGGCCATGGAATGTATCATCATGGAACTCATAAACAAAGACATTGGTAACCTCCAAACTCTGGACCCCACCCAGTTTGGGTTTGTGAAAGGCAGATCATGCCTTCTGAACTTGATTGAATTCTATGAGGCAGTCACCAAAGCTGTAGATGAGGGTAAGGTGGTTCACACAGCCTATCTTGACCTCGCCAAGGCTTTCAATACCATTCCCCATTCTGGAATTATAGCTAAACTCACTAAACTAGGTATAAATCCCTACGTCACAAGATGGGTTGCCAACTGGCATCCTCACCATTCCTCTATCCTCCCTCTCATTCAAACACATATATTCTGCCTCAGTCCTGCTGACCTTCATTCCTCTTCTCTCTAGAGCATATCTCCATCTCTCCAGGGTCTCCTCCACCTGTTCCCTACTCTCACTACAGATCACAATGTCATCTGCAAACATCATAGTCCACGGGGACTCCTCTCTGATCTTGTTTGTCAACCTTTCCATCACCATGGCAAATAAGAAAGGGCTCAGAGCTGATCCTTGATGTAATCCTACCTTCTCCTTAAATGCATCAGTCACTCCCACCACAGACCTCACCGCTGTCACACTACCCTCGTACATATCCTGTACCACTCTTACATACTTACATACATACTAGTCAAGATATACATGTAGATATAGATTTTACACAAACCATGGTATTAACCTATGGTGAGACATCACAATGTGTTAAAAATATAATTAAAAACAACTGGACAATGTTTAAAGGGAATACGGAGTTGCTTAAAAATATTGGTGATAGCCCTCAATTTACATATCGGGTGAATAGGAACCTAAAGAACCTTTTAGAAAATCCAACATCTGATAAAAGAAGTCTTAGAAGAGGTACTCACAAATGTGGGGCCTGTGATTATTGTAAATTTATCACTGACACTCCCTCTGTTTCACTTGGACCTAACCAAATAATAGTCAACTTTGTGGCAGGTACATGTACCTCTCAGGGCTTAATATATTTAGCCGTTTGTCAGACCTGTGGTCACTTTTATGTTGGAAAAACAGAAAGGCGTTTGAGTAGGAGAATATATGAGCACATGTATAGTATTTTGAAAAAGGATGACAACAACGCCCTATATAAACACACTAAAGTTAGCCATGCTGACCTTTTTTTAGATTTTGGTATTTTGGAAATTGTAGGTAAGAACTTTAGGGGGAGTGACTGGGGAAATCAGTTACTTCGGGCTGAGGTTAGATGGCAGTTGAGGTTAAATGCAACAGTTCCCCCAGGTTTAAACAAACACATCAGCTTAAAACCTGAATTGAGATATCGAGCAACACAGTTTTAATACTGGTTTTAACTTTTCATTCAACCTTGACAACCTCAGTTTTTTTAAAAAAACTTCATTTTTAAAAAACTTCATTTTTTCAGAATAATACATTTTTTATTAAAAAGATTTGTATAATTGAATGAATGTTTTATAAGATAAATAGTTTTGTTTGGGGAGTTTAAGTTTTTAAGGTTAAAAACACACTGTCACTTTAATTTTGAATTGGTTCTTTTCAATTGATGGTAGTAGGTACATATAAAAATGGTGTTAGTACCTACTATTAATTGTTCTGATGAAGTCTATTGACGAAAGCACTTGACCTATCCTGTGGATTATTTTACCATTTTGGATTGTTGGATTGCTGACTCGTTTTGTGTATAGTGGATCATTTTATGTGGCCTGAATAAAGGTGTTTGTTATATGGTGGTCGTAGGTTTTTGGCTCAAGGAGTGGTTCATTGGATGTTATTAGTGGTTGTTGCCACTCTTTTACACACCTTTTTGGTTTACTCTTACATACTTCTCTGACACTCCCAACTTCCTCATACAATACCACAACTCCTCTCTAGGCACCCTGTCATATGTTTTCTCTAGGTCTACAAAAACATAATGACTGTATTAATATAGCTGCACCATACATTAGTACATTGATTGCAGAGTAGGGTTTGACATCACTGTGATAACCTAGAAGATGTCCAACAATCATAAGTAGGCTATTATGTTACAGTGTCATTGCTCATAGACCTGCCAATGGTTTGGCTGACATAACACAGGTATATGTGTATGTGACTACAGATATCAGTCACAAATGTGCTTATTGTCTAGCAGAACACTGTACAGTTGAATGCTATTAATTCAAGATATCACATGCAGTTCAACACATGTCTGCAAAAGTACTTTACTATGCACATGCCCTCTATAGGTTTCTTAGCTTTACAAGGCAAGCGTGTCATACTCATAATCAAATGGCCTAGCAGTGGCATAGTCACAACTGTTTGACAAGACCCCCCTGTGGTTGTCAAATATGAGCTGTCCTTTGCCAGGGTGAGTCAGGATCCTGAGCTGTGATCCCACCTCACAACCTCTCAGAGCATCACATCTGGACAATTCCTAAAATGATGGGGGGATAAATAGGGACAGACTTGAAATATTCATTTTACAAACAGGATGTTCGTAGAATGGTACATTTAGCATTACGGTGAATATTCTTAAGGATGTGGAGTCTTAAACGCAAGTGTTTGTCATTACCTGATGAATTCAATCCTCTGCTATTAGCCAGAAAAGTACAGATTTCTGGAGGAACAGACAAAAATACATGATGGTAAAATGTGGACAGTGTGTGAAAAGCTGTACAGTTGAGAGGTATGTCTATGATATCTCCCGCTGCAGAGAGGGCCAGATGCTATGGAAATAGCAGCTGTTTACCAGGAAATTAGTACAGCATGTCTTGCCGGGACATATATTCCTCCAAATCATATTTCCCATTATTACAGACCAAGTACTACATTCAATTATTTGCTTACATGTTTTACTTACCTTTTTTCTTTCTTCTCTTTTCCACTTTATGTTTCATTTATTTTACTCTCTATCTCTCTGTGCACTACAGGGATATAGCTGGCTTGAATAGGTGGCAGCATGGCTTTTTGTGGGTGATGCTAATGACCAGGTGATGGCCTAGTGCACATATTGGGCTTCCTCACTTGCTAATTGCATGCAGAGCAGCTGTGTAGTTCTTCCAATAGCCAGTGTCATGGCAACACACTCCTATAAATGAGTACATCCTGGAGATGTGTGAGCTACTACCTCTTACAACAATACTTGTGGAGACAAGCCACCTAAATGGTGGGGAAGGTTCAAGACTTAGGGGCACAATGTGAGTGTTGTCGTATGTCTGGAATACTGCTAGCTCAACAGGGTTTGTCTGCACATGCTTCTTCTGCATGGGTTTCAGTCTGACAAAGTTCTGTCTCTGCATAGCTTTCAACTCTAGAGCCATTCACATATTGGCCACAGGTTAGCCTATGTATGGGCTGTTCCCCAGACAGGTGTTGTCCATGGCAAATCAGTAGCATACTCTGGTGATTGCATTATGTAGATGGTAACATTCTGACTTTATATCCCTCAGAAAAGATATGTTACAACAAACCCTGTAACACCAGTAACTTTCTCAGTGTATAACAGCAATATTTCCTATATGGCCATGTAGTTGGGCTTTTGTCCACCAATTATGTCAGGCTTTGTCCAGATGTCATACAGTAGTAGGTGGATAGGTATACTGGTCCATCATTATTTACTGCTGTAATTTCTGCTGAGGGGAATGGCTGGGAAACATGTTGAAGTCTGTACATTCAAGAGGTAGGTGTATAGAGAATGCTCTTAGATGGCCTTGTAACATATTTTATGTGGGGGACAGTAATACATGTTTTAAAACTAGGCTGTTAGAACATGTCAGGCATATTACTGATAAGAAATAGGTCTGTTCTATAGTTGTACATTTGAATAAATCACACCATGGGCACAGTAGTGGGTCTCAAGATACTGTTTCTGAAAATGTCTGTTCCTCAGTGTGATGAAACATTCATAAAAGGACAATTGTTATGTACAGACTCAATGTATTAATATTAACTGTGATACTTTATCCAGTTGGGGGTTAAATGACAAGTGTAATTGGAGGCTATGTATTCAATTATGTAATTACGTGTTAATTGCTTCTTGTGATTAAAGCATGTATTTGTGGTAATGTTTACTCATTGAAGGCTTTGGTCAAGACATCAGCGTATAATAAACATGTGTGAATTACTGTCTGTTTGTATTTTTCTTTGCTATGTTCAGACATATTATTTGTTTTGCTAAGAGGTTGTTGTATATCTGGCCATCGTGTATGGCCTATCATGATTTTGTAGCAGTGTACAGTTCACTTATTTATTTGGACTGGGGGGGGGCAGATGTGAGTGTCATGGCTGCTTTTGTATTCAGCTGTGCATGCTGCATCAGTTGTGGGTGGTCTATCTGCAGCATATGTTTGTATGGGCATTTTGGGGCATGCATGCATGTATATATATATATATATATATATATATATATATATATATATATATATCTATATATATATATATATATATATATATATATATATATATATATTTAAATAATCTAACTAATATATAGGTCTACATATGATTGACAGACCATTTGATCGACACCCATTTGGTCGAGAGCTCATTTGGTCGACAACCAGTATTCAAGGCACTTAACAGGGATTTGCCCCCTCCCCAATGTTGTGCGACCCTGGAGTTGTTATATATAGTTAGGGGGGGGGTGTGGGGGGGTCGAAGCCCCTTACCTATTTTCATTTAAAATGTGTAGTTTTTCTTGTATTTTCATGCTCCCCACACCTCCCCAACTATATATAACAACTCCAGGGTCACACAACATTGGGGAAGTGGGTAAATCCCTGTTAAGTGCCTTGAATACAGGTTGTCGACCAAATGAGCTGTCGACCAAATGGGTGTAAATCAAATGGTCTGTCAATCATATGAAGTAGACCCATATATATATATATATATATATATATATATATATATATATATATGTGTGTGTATATATATATATATATGTATATATATATATATATATATATATATATATATATATATATATATATATATATATATATATATGTATGTGTGTGTGTGTGTGTGTGTGTGTGTGTATGTACATAAACATATACATATATAAATACATTTTCCCTACTGTTGAATGACTGTGCTGAATGATATGTTAATATCAGACATTTCTGCAGCTCAGATGGCATAGTGGTAAATTGCTGTGGCTATTGTGTGCAGGGTCCTGGGTTAAAAACTTGCAATGGCTTATTATTATGTTGCTGGGCAGAACAAGGGTTGTTGGATACAGAGTGATTAAGGCACTTTTTAGCAGTTGTAAGTACGTTTGCATGGGTTTGCGCAGTGGTAAACAGTGCTAATTTCTAGTTAAATATGCTTACAGACAGCATTAAAAGTGCTTAATATGAGTAAACATTGCTTAGCACCATGCAAACAGGCTTAAACCCACTTACTACTGCTTAAAACAGCTTACTCCCGCTTATCCCCATGCTAATTTCTTTAAAAGAAAAGAAAAAAGGGGTGATAAGAAAGTGGTGAAAAAGGGGGTACTCAGAGGGAAAGACAATAGGAAAGTAGCTAGGGATGTGCAGGACAGGTGTAGGGAAGGTCCATAGCTGTCCATTTCTTCTACAACAACAGCTGTGCATATATGCTCCACTTGGAGATATATTTGGGCATTCAGACCCCTGAGTGGGGGTGAGTACAACAATAATGTGTTGTGAAGCCAATTAGACTAGATTAGATGTGTCCAGTGGACATGTGTGCAAAATGGACAGTTATGTATGGGTGAGATTTTTTGGGGGGAGCAGATTGATCTTTTTTTTTAAGGTGAGAGTAGGATGTTGGGAAATTATAGTAGGTATATTTGGGTAGTTAGGTTTGGTAGAAAGACAGACAAGACATACAAGATAGCATACAGGGGTGGTATATGACACATGTGGGAGGAAAACACCTTGGATGGGGAGGGGTGTTATGAAATCAGAACCTCATGAGCTCCCAAATGGAAACAGTGGGACTGAGGTCCCCACACATGACAGTCACCACTGCACCTTCACTGCCCCAAAGGTGGCTGTGCTGGGGGCTGAGCAGGAGGGGCAAGCTGACCCTCTAATTGTAGCACATGACCCTCAAGCTGGTGTGGCAGATCTCTAAACTTCTTTTGGAGCTCACTACACACCAATCCCCAAACCTGGCTTTGGATGAAGGTATCCTGTCTACACCTGCTCCCAGGGGGTGGGATGAGCCCCATCCCCTGAGGCGGTTCCACCAGAAGGTGGTGCAGGACCATTAGATTATGAGGTGCTGGGGTGGGTACCAGACATGCTGGGGCCCGGTGCCATGGCCAGATGAGGTGGGAGAGTTGGTTCTGATGGGACCAGCCTTCCCAAACATGCTATGTTGTTGCAGTTTTAGAACATATGTGGGTTACTAATAGTCAACACAATCCAGGATTAGTTATAACAGCATGCACAGATATTCCCATTAACCCAAAACAACAGATTTGGAACAGTTGCATAGCAAAGAGAACACATGCATATATGGAACCACAGTGGCCATTATAACAGCATGCAGGTTACATTGATAGCAACAGGCCACCAATGATAGTATTTCAACATGAAACATTAATAGAAACACATTTCAATATTTGTTGAGCAATAGTACATATGTCCCAACAGTAGGTTTGGTGTAAAACATACCCATTGATTTATGTGTTTAGATTATTGTTGCAGATATGGTGGGAGAGGAGAGATGTCAATTAACAATTTGAATATCCTCGCAGTACTCACAACTTTAATGATCGTTGCTCTAATCATTACTCTACAGGTATTATTGCAATAACCTATGGCCTTAGTTTGGGCAGTGTTATGTTTGTACACAGTGTATAATTCAAACTTCTTATAGCTACTTTCTACCTGGAATACCTGTGGGGGAATGGTTGTTAACACTACCTGACTGTTTCTACACATATTCACAAAATCCTAGTTGAAATTATGCATACAGCTTACTACCACTCCCAGGATTCGAACCATGGCTGTGTCTGATAAAAATATAACAGTTTGTGTTTCATCAGAGTGAGCTATTGAGAAACTGCTGTTTGTTTCTTCAGTGTTTTGTCGAAATCTCCCTTGGTTGTACAGTCTGACCTTGCAATTACAACATTCTTATACAGACATTCCTAGACATACTTTTTATGTAGCATAGTGTGGGAAACAGTGGTTAACAGAAAATTACTATTCAGATATCAGATCTTGGTGAATGCAACATTCCAAGCCAAACAATACCAGAGTAAACACAGCTAGTCCAAGATTTAAAACTTTATTGTCAGGCAGTTAAATTTTTTTACCTGGAACACCTGTGGGGGGGAATGGTTGTTAACACTACCTGACTGTTTCTACACATATTCACAAAATCCTAGTTGAAATTATGCATACAGCTTACTACCACTCCCAGGATTCAAACCATGTCTGTGTCTGCTAAAAATACAGCAATTTGTGTTTCATCAGAGTGAGTTATTGAGAAACTGATGTCTTTTCCTTCAATGTTTTCTGTTTAAGTCTCTCTTGGTTGTACAATCTGACCATATAATTACAACATTCTTATACAGACATTCCTAGACAGATTTTTTATGTAGCACAGTGTGGGAAGCAGTGGTTAACACAACATTGCTATTCAGATATCAGATCTTGGTGAATGCAACATTTCTTGCCATACAATACCAGAGTAAACACAACCAGTCCAGGATTTAGAACTTTATTGCGAGGCAGTTACAGTTTTATTTAAATATGACCTAAATGGGACTATTACTGTCATATTGTCTGGTTTATTCAGTACAAACCATACACATTTTTTATATTGCCAGGTGACATTCTACTCCTTTATATTTATTTGGCATGACTACTACAAGCAGGATTTTTTACTCACCAGCCTCGTGACACAGCTTTTGCAACCTACTGGCATGGGCTTCCTGGTTTGCAGCCCACTCAGCTGGAGCTATAATGAAAATAGAGAAACATTTAGGCATACCTATCCATCACATACACAGGCTGGACTTTGGTAAATAGTTATTGCTAAGAATACTTACACACTGCTGGGACATCACCGCTTTGTCTTGCTTCTTGGACCCACTGTTCCATGAGCTACCTCTTCCCCCATTTCAAGTCAGCATAGTGGTGCTGGACCTGCTCACTAGTCCAGGGGATATCAGTGGCACTGGTGAGATCACAGGCAAGACTTTCCCAGGCTTCTGCTTTGTACTGGGAGCCCTGGTACTGGTCCACTAGCAGTCTCATGTCATGGTTTATTACCAGGAGTCCTACCATAACCTTGGACTCATGTATGCCCTTGTGTTTCACCTGAAAGTGCATGCCCTCTCCAACACCTGCCATAGTGCCTACAGTGGGGAGCTACAACCAGTTATGAGCTGTGTTCCCACCTGTGGGGTTTAAATACGATCAATTTCCTGCCCTTTGCCATGATTGGACAGTTTTGAATATGCGGAGCTAAGCTAAGCTACAGGGAAACCTGCTTAGCTAAGGTTGTCAGTGCTTAAAGGGGCAGGTTTAGTACAGTTTACCAATGGGCAAATCCACTTAGCTGTGCTACTCATTGCTTAGCATTCATATGTACACAATGCTTACAACCAGTCAGCATAGCTGTGCTATGCTTAGCATTGCTTATGTTTTATTTTATTGAACTACCACCTGTATGGGATTGATTCTTTATTCATTACATAATATAAATTTGTTTACTTTCCCTGACATCCCCCAATGTGCTGTAATTACATTTATTCTTGTGTCAGTATATTGTATGGGGCACTTGTGTTTACATGGGAGTTTCACTACTTTATTATACTGACACCATACATCTGGGCCTAATACACTACTCTGGTTGAGAAATATAAGTTACTTCCTACAGTAATATACAAATAAATTAAAATTGTAATGATTACACATACAAAATGGAAATGGCTTTGGTGAGGTTTGAACCATGAATGACTACATACAAGGTGTACACTCTAACTGCTACATTATTGCACTTATGTTTATGTTGGATGTCTATTGCTATTTAACTTATCATGCCATTTCAGCTGGGCTAAGAATAGCTAAGCAACAGGCACACCCACTCAGCTACGCTTAACCTTTATTGCACATGTGAAAAAAAAATATTTGTTGCATTTTTTACTTTGTACCCTTCAGAATATCCATGCTAATGCTAAACCTGTTATTCTATCAACTTTCTAGGTTTGTATGGACAATTGTCCCTCATGGCTTTGTCCAGATTTCTTACCATGATGGGTTGGGAGGTGTAATGAGCGATCTTGCTCTATTTAAATTGCCATACGGCAATTCTGGTGTGAAGGGGGCATGTGTATTGTGAGAGCCTTGCTCTCAGGCACACCCCCCTGCACTCGCACACAGGCCTGTGTTTGTGTAAGAGCTGAGCAGCGCCCCTTCATTAATATGCAAGGTGCCCTGCTGCTCTACACACTCACGGACGTCTCTGTGCAAGAATGAGCTTATTCTTGCACAGAGATTTGTGAATTCAGCCGATAGTCATTCATGATAGATTCATTATATGTATTAGTTAATTAGTTAATTAGCCAGGTAAATTAGTGTGTATTTTGAGAGAAACTGACTCTATGGTTCTACTGTAAAATATAAAGAGTGCTCTAACTGGATGTTAAGGTTTTTATTTAAAATACTTACTTTGTTGTACATTTACAGGAGAACATAGTTCAAATGCTATGTGCAAATATGTTTGAATGGACACAGGTCAGGCTTATCATTTATAGGTAAGGTGCTACTTGAAACTGCAGCAAAGAAAGGTTAGGGAGCTAATTATCTCCAGAGTGAAAGTTGCAAAGATGTTTGATAGAGATGATAGATAAAAAAGCATGCCATATTATGATACAGAAACAGTGCTGATCAAGTTGCAAGCCTGACCATCTTGGATGTTAAATGAGGAGATATCATGACTGCTGAGTCTAGGAGGGAAACATGTCCAGTGGAAGCCACTGAAATGCAATGTTTCTCTTAAAAGAGATGTTTAGGACTGTATCAGATGATCTCAGATGATATGACAAAAAAGTCACATAGCATTAGGCTAGGGGAAGATGTACATTATGTGGCTATCCAAGTATAGGGTCAAGAATTATGCCTTGGAAGGTAATGAACTCACTATTTTGAGCACATTTTTTTAGAAGAGTAGTTTAGTTTTTAAGTATCAGGTTATTTATCTCTTTGTGACCCACCAGCCCAATAATTTAGCTCTATGCCTCCCGAATTAACCTATTCATTTCTGTCATACAAACAAAGGACTATACAGCCATCATACATGGCTGGTTAGAAATATTTACAGCCTAGCACCTACCCACAATACAAATTAAGGCCAGCAAGTTCCTTGTCAAGATACAATCTAGGATGGTTGGTTTATTCTTTCCCTTGCAGAATCTTAGATGCAGTACTGCTTACTTTTTGGTGGGCCTAAAGACATATTAGTCAGTAAACCCTGCCATCACTTAGCCTTTGCTAAGCTTTGCCCCTGCAGTAGGTCTAGTTACCTCCTTGTCTTCATGGTGGGTAACTGACAGTAGAAAATCACTCCCAACCTCATGGCTAACTCCACTGATACCCAGACTTTCTAGCTAAACCTATTATCACTGGGCCCACAGTAAGGCCTTAATCTCTATATGTAATGGAACCAGTAGATTGCCACAAATATGTCAGTGATGTAAAAGGGTGACAGCTGAAGGAATTGTGGACTACAGTATGAGTCACTGGGGTATAGAGAAACATAACATACTAGGCAAGCAATTACAGGGATCATAAGATGGTTAGCCATGTACACCTTTACAAATAAAAAAATAAAAAAATATTTCCATCCTTTTCAAAAATGGTAACTGATGCACTGTCATTTTTATCCATTTCTGTGCATCAAGCAAGGTAGTCCTTGGTAACCCTGGTGTAAGTCTATGTCTACCCATCCAGTAACCAAAATTAGCCTTAAAGGCAGCCAAAGTAGTACTTTGTTTGACCTGTAATGACAAAAAAAAATGCTCATACCAGTATTCAAACCCTAGGTTTATTTCAAGTTTGCATTCCCTAGAACAGAGAAACAGCAAAGCATGCCACAGAAAATAAGTAATATCCTGCTCAAGTTTCTCTGGTTTCCTAAAAAACCTAGACTATCTCCATAATGGCATATTCCAAGCAAGGATGAGGGAGATATTGCATTTCCGAACATAGTATTATATAAAATGCAGCTATTATTAACACAGTACTTTTATGGATCAATAATTCATATACATCTTATTGGAAGTCAATACAAGAAATTATACTACTTGACAATAAAACACTATTTGAACCTTTTATTTGTATAGATAAGAATGTTTTTCTATAGTTAATGAATGTATATTTGCAAAATAACATACAAAAACTAACAACATTTTTCTTCATTAACCAGATATTATTACATTTTAAAAGATTTATGTATTCAATTACCTAATCAAGAATGTAATCATATCCATATTTCCAATTGCCTTTACAAGTGAATGTATAATTTCTTTTGATACCAAGAAAATGTTAGATTTCCAAAAGAATAATTTGCTGTATTGGCATCAGTTCTTGTCAACAAATAAAATTCACACAACTGATTACTTAGTAGCTAGATATAGTCTATAAAATTGTAACTGGCTTGATATCCAGAGCTGTAAATAATTCTTTCATCACAGAACTATAACTTCATTCGAAACACTTGTCAAGAACATACACAAAATTCTAGACATAATTTCTATTATTAATAATGCTTTCCTAAAAGGTACCTCATTTACATCCATCATATATAAATCTATCAGAACAGTTTTTACCTTTACAGATGTCTCTTACTGGAACTAATCAACAAAAATAAACAAATAATTTACATTAAGTAATAAAAGGCTTTGAAATCAGCAGGAAAAAATCACAGCTTCTCCCTATTGGAAAATCTATAATTGGAAGTTCCTGTATAGGGGCATTTTAACTCCCAATAAAATTGCCAAAATATATAAAAAAGAAGACTTGAAATGTTGGAGGTGTAATCAATCTGATGCTGACTGGTTGCCTATGATTGTAAATTGAAGAATGGTATCTGCTTTTTGGAATGATTTTAAATACTTCTGTAAAGCGATGTGGAATAACAATTATACAATTTCTAACTCTCTCACATTGTTTAATGTGCCTGTTCCAGAAATTATACACAGGAAACAAATGCATATACCGTATTATGGTCAATTCTAGCAATGGCAAGGAAAGTGGTTACGAAAAATTGGAAATCAGAACACATCTCACATTTAGCAGTGAATTTGTTTATTTAACCAAACATGTTTGTGATAGAGAAAGTTCCGCTATAAAACTGAAAATAAAAAATCTGGTACATAAGCAAATTAGTTGGGAGAAATTGAAATCTTTACTACAGAAACATTGAATGCCTTCCTTTACATTAATGCATTGTTATGGACATTGTATATAGTTTAATAGTTTATTATACTTGTTTGTAAATAGTCTGTTTGATCTTTGACATTTTAAAAAATAAAAACACATCTGGGTAAAAAAAAAAAAAAAAACATGCCACAGAAACACAGTAATTCCCAACAAGAAAATTACTCAGGTAAAGTGGTGGTGAGGTGTCAGATGTTTTTAGTCAGTAGATTTTTAACAAGTTAGTCATCTGATAAACTTTGGTGAAGGAATCCAACCCATGTCAAGAGATAATTAGAGGCAGAGAATGTTTTATACTGGAGTTTTGCAAAAGATTGTAATACTGCAGTGGTTAAGAGAGAAATTGCCAGTTACTTAATATAAGCTGAATGAAATAGAAAAAGTACATGGAAATGAGTTAACAATACAATAAGAGCAGGAAAAAGCAGTGGAATTGGAAAATAATAGAATATGTGTAAATGGAAGAAAAAGAATAAAGAATTCATAAAAAATATTTTGAAGGGAATGAAGAATTCTGAAGAAATATTTTGTGGTTGGGTACTAAGTCCAAGAGGGATGGTGAGGAGAAAAAACAGTGAAATATGCCAACAATACTAGGTCACAAGTTGGAATTTCTTCTGTCGTCTAGTCACAACATAGAAAAAAATATTAGTAAAAGGGCATAGTTCTGATTACTACAGCACATATGCTTTTGAAAGATAGTAAATACGTTTTGGTTTTGATGAAGTGCTGTATTGCTTGAAAGCTTAACCTAAACTTAACGTTTATTTCAGAACTCATTTTACTAGTTTTACTGTTATTTTATTTGAGAAGTGCTCGTTATTATCTTTTGTCACTTTTCCATGTTTTACCTATTTGTTTTGTTCCTCGGAATGTTTGCAAATTTTCTTTTTTTTTCTTTTTTTGTACTGAGTAATGTATAGACTAGACAGCAAATATACTATGGCCTTAAATGGAGCTACAGAACCACAGAACCAGTGAAGTGCTTATTGTATGCTGAACATGGTAAAAAAAGTAAACAGGAAAATGAAAGCATACGAGGTAGATGCACAGCCCTTAAACATCCCAAAGAAATTATGGCTAGCCTTTAGATATCCTTAAGTAGTTACCACATGTCCCTTTTTAGAAAGGCCAGTCCCTGTTTGGCTAGCTGCATACCGTGGAAAAAAATCATGAAAGGCAGTGAATATCCTGAGGATTATGACAAATATATTTCCTATGTTTACTCAAGTAACTGCAATACAGCAATTATTTCTGAATCTGAAATGCCTTACTATTATATAAAAGAACAGAAACAACTCAAATTCTACAATAGTGAGGTTTTATTTTGGTTAAAAAAAAAAATTGAAGTGCAATCCTATGCACTGACAGGGTGGCAATGTTATCCCTTAAGAAAAGATACACACTGCCCTTAAACACTGTAAAGAAAAGATGGCTATCACTTAAACTTCCTTACAGACACACTGATACTAAAGCCCACTTCCTTTTCTAAGGAAATCCATAAAAGTAATCCTGGGAGTAAATATGTGGTTGTATGTCCTTTCATTTAAGTTTGCTTTGAAGGCGGCCACACTACTGTTATGCTGTCTGATATTTAGTGTATTAGTTTATGATCCTATGATTAATGGAAAATTATGATTAGACTGGAAAGATGGGATGGGGGGACAAGAATACCTGATCTTATGCCTGCTCATTATTTTTTTTAGAAAACAAAACTGATATAGGTTCTTGCAGAGTGAATTTGGCATAAATAAAACAAAATAAAAAAAAAACTAATTTTAAGTACTTTCTAATAAAATAACCTAAAACATGCACAGCTGGCACTTTGGTCTTTGACCACAAGACATCATCAGACCCATTTGGTTAAAATAAGCATTGTCAATCATGATTTTAAATCTATAGTGGAAGTATTTTAGAAGATCAGTGAGTTAAATACAAAGTTAGATTGGCCATTGAAGAAACTGACTTTATAGAATGGGATGCACATTTAAAAAAATAATAATAAAATAAATAAATACATAAACAACTACTGAGCTGAAAATTAATACACTAAGGCAAATGTATGTTTGTGTGTGTGTGTGTGGGGGGGGGTCAGGTGGGTGGGTGGGACTACGTCTACTACAGAAGAGAGTTGAAAACCTAAAGAAAATGACTAAGTACTAGAAGAGAAAAGCAGCTGACAAACAAAGGAGACCATAGGTCTCAACTTTCAATCTCCAAAATGAGGAACACTCGCCTTCATAATGTGGAACAAATAGGCAAAATGTGGAACACATACTAATGGCTTACTAACAACTTCAACTAGGAACGTCATAGGATGGTTAAAATATGCTGGTTTTACTTATAAAGAAGATCCTTTAATGAATTAATATGATTAATTTCTATTTACAATGGATTTCACTTAAACAAATTCCTAACATTGAATGTGTGACAGACTCTTACAATGTGGAACTCTGAGGAACTTCGAGGACCATGAATCTTTTAAAAGCCCAAATTAGGTACGTTCCTCATAATTAATGACTAAGTACTAGAAGGGAAAAGCAGCTGACAAACAAAGGGGAGGGGACACTGATCCAAAAGTTCAAAACTGCCAAATAAAACCTAACCATAGAAAATGAAGCTGCAGTCAAATCAAAGGATGGTTGTCAGCAGGATTCCACAAAGGTCAGAAATAAGGCTAATGTTTTCTATATTGGTATAAGTGACTTTGCAAAAAAAAAAAAAAAACACTTTGACTTAAAAAATTAAAGAATGGAGTAAAAGTGACTTTGCCAGAAAGAAAGAGCAGGCAAAATATAAATATGACACTTTAAATTTAATGACATAATGCAAAGTAATGCATCTCATAAAACACCAACCTGTTGGTACATCTCACAAGTGGAAGGAAAACAATCCTAGCAACAAAAGAAAAACAGAACAGTCTACTCACACTAAATTATTTAAAAGTAAAAAAGCAGTATGACAAAGCAAAAAGCAATAATTAAAAAAAATAATTTATTTTTAGCTTTATGCGGCCACATAGATGGCTGCTATTATCCTGTATGGAGTATGATGTACAATTTTGCAAACCTCATTTCCATCAGGACATTAACAGGATATAGATAATCTAGAAGAAGGTATCAAACTGTATACTTTGAACCAGAAGCCTATTAAATAAAATTTAAAAATAAATGCATGTCAAGTGTGAACAAGCACACATACATACACAAAACACACGCATGCACACACACACACGCACACACACGCACACACACACACACACACACACACACACACACACACACACACACACACACACACACACACACACACACACAAATAACATGTCATGGTTTGATAATATATGACAGAAGTTAGAAAGAGAATATGAGGAAGGATTGTGTTTTAATTGCTTAAGATTCAGGTGCTTGCAGTACATTTGCTCACAGCTATACACTTATCAGTGAATTCAAGTGTGAGGAACTGCAGTACACAGATTCTGTCTGAAAATATACTTTCTGCAAGTTGGAGCATCCTTAGAGGCAGTATATTAACAGTCTGCCAGTGTAACGCAGAGCTCCCGTGTTGAAGGATGCAGAGGGTGCTTGTCTCCCCAACCAAAAGCACGTAAAAAAATTGCTAAGGTAGTAAGCATTTCTTGACTCAAATGATCAATAGCATATGTGATACTGGAGCAGTTTATGGCTGAGCTAATAAAATAGACCCATGAGAAAGGCAATTCTTATACCTTGAGGAAGAAGAAATAAATAAGTTGTGGGTTAAATGATGATTCCACTGAAATATCAGTTTTTTTTCCCACCACAAAATTATTTTTCTTCCATTTTTATCCAGTTTTAAACACTGCGCCTACAAAGAAAACCTAATTTGACCTCAAGCTGCTCCTTTGCATCCCAATTAATTTTGTTTGTAAAATTTTACACTATTCCTTTAGGTATTTATCACATCATCTGTAATATCTAGTAGACTAGGACACGTAGCAATATTTCCAGCTTTTATGACTTGGTAGGTTACTGATTTTAGCAATGGAGTCAGTAGAAATTTTTAAACATAGATACTAACCGCAGTCAGTCCTTTTGTGTGTGTGTGTGTGTGTGTGTGTGTGTGTGTGTGTGTGTGTGTGTGTGTGTGTGTGTGTGTGTGTGTGTGTGTGTCTGTGTGTGCATGTGTGTGTATCAGTTACTGATGTAATCACAGAAAATCAAAACAGCAGGAAATTAAAGTATTCTCATTACATGGACAGTAGAGATGTTACCACAGACAACATGTTAGCAGTGTGCTCTGTATCCCCATAACATTACAGTATGTTAGTGAAAACTAACTGTAAAATTAAATGTATTTGAGGATGTTTTTGCCTGTCCCACAAATGAACATCGACTCCTCCTTGTGTCTCTCCTCATTCAGCAGATCTACCAAATCTGACTTCCGCTCCTGGTTTACATCTGACTAGGTTCTAGGCTGGTGGGGGGATTGAAGCATCATGAGACCGAGTCATACTACTGCTAAGGAGGTGCTTTTCCCTTTATTCCTAACCCCTCTTCCTGTGCATACACATATTATCCAAGGGGTTAGCATGCAATGGACATTGTGGTATACTGTCCACACCTCCGGGTGTGACTCACTTGAAATCATACTGCCCTATGTAGATAACACATATCATGCTTTTCCAGTCTCTTCCAGAGTCAACCACAGAGGTGTGTTCAAACATCTGCCACTCTCTTGCTCCTTCTCCCAGAATGGATGAGCTAACATAGGTCATGCTGTCCTACTCTCCCAACTCAATCCACTGTATCTCAAAATTGCTGCATGTGTGTTGGAGGGGTGGGGAGCAGACTAAGAACATGGGAAGGATTTGTGACAATAATTTTCAGGGTGAGTGGAAGTATCTGATGGATTCCTGGTAGACTAAACACAAAGGAGAATTACAATTTAAAGATGACTGGATTGAATATGTATTATAATGTGTCCTTTGCTAAAGTAACTGAAGGGTGACAATAAAAGAGAGAGAGAGAGATGAAAATCCACTTTTTGCCCTCATCTTCCATCTATAATTCAATCTCTTTTTCAGTGATAAACTTTTTTGTGCATAGATGAGATGTGATCAGTCAAAGCTACAGAAATATTACTAGTGTCAGAACAGAAAATGTGCATATCTGAGGCACAGAGCGAAGTCTATTAGCTAAATTTAGTCTGCACACCTTGCTGTTCTACCTATGACAGGTATTCATACACCTCAATCTCTTAGTCCAAGAATTGTGGACAATGCTAAAAATATGGGGGGGGGGGGGCAAAGGCCCAAAATCATGGAGATATTTTAGACATTGCTGTTATAATCTTAGAAAGTTGCTAAAATAACAGGATTTGCACTACCATGTATTTTCTAAATGATATGAAGTCTGAAATAAAGTTTCTATCATTATTTAAGGCCTGTAATTATCAATACTTTTGGGTGGCTGCGATGGTGCAGTGGTTAGTGTTGCTGCCTCACAGCAAGAGGTTCTCCGGTTCGATCCTCGGCTGGGGTGCCTTCTGTGTGGAGTCTGCATGTCCTCACTGTGGTTGTGTGGGTTTCTCTGGGTGCTCCTGTTTCACCTCAAAGACATGCTGTAGGTGGATTGGACACTCTAAATTGGCCCTGTGTGTGTGCCTCCTGTGGAAGGTTGGGCACCAGGCTGGCAATCTGACACCATAAAACTCCACAGCCAATTATGAGCAGACAGGTGATCTATTCTGGCAACCCCTAACTAGGAAAAGAAGACTTATCAGTGATTTGCAAAGAAAAACAAAATATTAGGGGACAAACCAAAAACAAAAATATGAGGCACAATTCTGGACAGTTGAGAGGTATGTAAGTATTATAATAGTCTGTACATGGGGTAAGGAGACACAGCAGTTGTGAAAAGAATTAGGAACAGACTGCAAATTACTACTAATTTTCTATAGTGGACCAACAGTTTGGGACGTTCTAGTGGAAACAGCTGTTTTTCAAGGCATATATTACTCTGGAAATCTAGTTGGGTCTGTATATTGTGAAGGAAAGTAGAGCAGAACACTAGATGGCCTCAGGTCTGAGCCATACCTATGTCACTTAATAACCTTTGACTGGCAAAGTTCCAAAACACACCAATGCTGTTTCACACATCCAGAGCAAATAATATAGAATGTGACCAAGATAAAAAAACATTATGACGTCATTTTCCTTACATTGTGCTAACACTGTACATCCTTCAACAAGTGGGATATTTGAATTTGAACCTGGGCATGCATTCTAAAGTTTTTAATTAAATGAAGAGGTGAAAATATATATTTATTTCTTTTAATGCAGGTAGTTTATGAAACTAAACTGCATGCCTTTAAAACTGGATTCACAATCAGAGCCCATCTTCTGGGCATTCCTACTAAGCAAATTCTAATTTGAAAAGCATTACAATGGGTCTACTCAGTATCAAGAGTCTTCAAAAAATGTACAGATTTGAGGTGCTCCTGCAACTTAAACACATTCATATATGTGTAATTACAGAGACATGGATTCAAAACAATGAAAGCACATCCTAAATTTATGAATTTAGTGTATATTATGTACTTGGGTGTACTTGAAGTTGTGGCGGAGTACAATTTTTTGTCAGCGATATCATCATCTTTCAATAGATTCTGCATGACATGAAATTTGAACTCCTAGATATACAGATCCCTCTAAACAAGATTAAGAACCACTTCATAGTCAGCTGTACAACACCCTCTATGTCCCCTTCTGAGCAGGATAGCTATCTTAACACCTTAGTTGAAATACCTATTAAACCTAACATCTTCCTTCTGAGGGACTTAATTTATTCATCAACAAATCATCTGACCTACATTGTAACTGGCTGGAATACCTAACACTTCCTTGATATTATAGATGTGAATGCTGTTGTACAGTTAGTTAACCATCCTACAAGGGATGCCAATACCCTAGATCTTAACCTCAGGAAAATTGCCACGTCTTGTGCATCTCCATATTTATTATTATCTTTGCTTTTTAAATCAGACCAGAAATCAGTGATCTTTTCCTTTCAAACTGGTGGTACTTCCCTTGTGAATACATCTGTGTTTAGAGGCTTCTCAAATACAAACCTTCTTCAGTTTCTCAATGACTTAAATACACTTTTTCCTGTAATCCTCCTCTGGTGGATCTCATTGCTAAAGCCATTGCCTATGTCCCTGACTTCTTCTCCCACTGTAATAGTGGTCTTAATAAGGCAGTCCTTATTCTCACCAAATATACTGAGAAATTTAAAAACAACTTATTATGAGTAGAATACCCATATAAATAAATTATATAATGAGAGAAATGTTACTTCATACTCATACGAGGTCTTATTCTACTTCTGTTAAGATTACAATTAAGCAAATTAGTAAAGAGCTTAAAGGAACCATTAGGATGCTCAAAGATGAATACAAACTTATAATAGCCACTAAAATGAAAAGTACCTGCAAATAATTTTAACTATGTCAGGGAGTTAAGAACTAACACCCAACAATGTCTGTAGCAAGTACACAGTAATGCTGTCCAGTCTGACCTCAAGGAGATAGCTAATATCCTAGGTGACAAATTTATTGCAAATTTTATTCCACCCACAGTTCTTGCTATTTTACAGACTGCACAGTCACAACCACCTTTAATAACTATAGAACTAGCCATGTCAGCCCTCCTAATAGCTAAGAACACCAGAACACCTCATCCATGGCCCCAGATAATATTCCAGGTTGCCTGATTATCAGTACCAATATAAATTACCTGAAGCCCTACTAATCTAAGTCTCTACTCTGGCTACATTCCTGAAGCCTGAAAGACAGACATTGTAATGCTGTTGCACAAGGGTAGTTCTGCAACAGAACCTAGTATTTATAGACTCATTAGTCTCTATAGCCTCATATGTAAAGCTATGGAGTGTATTATCTCAGACTTTATTAATCTGGACATTGGAAATCTGTTAACCCTGGGCCCACTTCAGTTCAGCTTTGTTAAAGGAAGGCCATGCCTTTTTCACAAATTAATCTCTTTGAAAAAAATCAGCAAAGCAGCGGATAGTGGTTCCTCAGTATATACAGCATAGCTGAACCTTGACAAGGCCTTTGACACTCTTTCCAGCGCAGGCATTGGTATACAAATGGGATCCCCAGAGTATGAAAGTTTTCCATCATTCTGCAGCTGAAGTAGAAAAGATACAGTAAAAGATTTGAATTCCCAGTACTAGTAAGTTTTTTTCCTATACGTAAACTTGACTTCATGTATAGCGGATAACATGATCTGATACCCCTGTGGCGTAGGAGCAGCAGCTAATGCTCACTAATGTGAAATGGTTCACATTGTCCAGAAGGCCTGGTCAATTTGTCGCAGTATAATTTGCCAGTGCTGCCAACTCAACTTGCAGTCCTTCACTCTGAGATATAGTGCAGACACTAGAGAAATGCCCTAGTCTCTCCAAAGGAAGAATGAACAGAAACAGCTCTTCTAGGTGTGTATCAGCAACTAGCACAAATTGAACCAGACCTGAAAACAAAGGAAATGGACATCCCATCTTCCACGTTTTCAGGCAAAGAATCCTCTATACCTCCAGCAACAATAGAAAAACATGAACTACACTGGATCTTTGCTGCAAGAGAAACTGGTAAAACATCAATTGCCAATATGTCACAGAAAAAAAAAAAGAATCCTTTCCTACCTGAGGATCACAAGTAGTCAAGAGTTCCATATAATAACAAAATTACTTGCAAACATTTTTTCAGGGTTAAATCCACCTGCTCCTATCATTTGGGGTAGCCCTCCAAACTTATGTATACCAACCCCACAGTCACTCCAACATGAAAACAAGGAAACATTTGTAAAAAGAAATTAATCACTGGTGGCACACATTTAGATAGCGCAGAGGCAGTGATTTCTTAATGAAAACAATAATCAAGATATTTAGTACTGGTCAGTTGACTTTAGTCAAATAAAAACATGTTCAGTTTGAATTCATTGAGGCAGAGGGAAGCCCTCTGGGACTGGTGACTGAGGAGTTTTTAATTGAAGTCTCACCCCCTCATCGTTTGCATGTTCTTGGAAAGTTTAGAGTATTTGGGCAGACTTGTCTGCAGTATCTAAAGTACATCTTATTGGACTGGTATCATTAGCGGAATGCACATCACGCTTTACTTTCTGCTACTTTGCTTGCATAGCTTTTACTATTAACTTTAAGTACAATGTTCAAGACACCAGTGTTCTTAGAACTTAATACTGTTTTTCTGGTTCAGTATTCATTTTAATGCTTAACTTTATTTTACTGTATGGAGATTATAATTTATACATTAATCTTTAGAAGCAATGTTACTGCTAAATGCTATAAATCATCTTTGTCATTCTTTCCATTTTAATTTTATTCACATTGCCAGTATTACAATATTACAATGTTACAATGCATCAGCTCTGCTGTCTCAGGACCTTATATAAGTAACTGGTTAAACTGTAGTCACATACAGTCTGGATAATTAATTTGATTCTGACCCAACGATTGAACATAAGTGTTACGTTTGTTAGACTGGTGGCCTGTCTAACAACTAATGACAGATGAGTTCAATAAACAGATGCCCAAGGTATGACTTCTTAGTAGTGGAATTGTATTTATGTATTTCTACTATCAAATTACTATTGACTGCATCCATATGCAGAAGCCTAAGGTTTAACAATCCAAGTGTTGGCTAGAGTTTCATTTCTGGGACGTTTATAGGCCAAAATCAAGTTTCCCCTAATTAATCTATATCTTATAGGTTCATAGGTGTGTACTAGGCTAGTGATCACACTGGGGTCTCTTTAAGTCTAGCTATATATCCCAAAACTCTGACCAGTTCTGGTATTCATGACAAGTATAAGCAGAGCCTTGGGAGATGAAACATTTACAAGCAGGGGCCTGGGAGATGAATCGTTTTGTGTATAGCTTAAATTTAAACATATATTTTTATAATGTAGTCATTGAATATCATCTATTTTTAGTAACATACTGTTAGATTATTTTTGGGTGTTTTATCTAATTCAGACTTTATGAACAAAACGATGATGCATATTCTATATTTGGACTTACCACTGACCTAAATGATGGTACCTTAATAGTTGCATGCCTTAGTGAAAAATCATGTTATATTGCATAAGTTAGCTGATAACATTTTGTTACCATTGTTACATTAATCTAACATTTCAATAGTCTGTTTACTGTTACTCCCAAGTCCTTGATATACTTTACAAAAATCAGGATATCATTTTTGATTGAGTAATGATAATTCTTATTATAGAAACAAAAGTGTATTTTATGACATTTTTACCATTATTTATTTGCCTCTGTTGACCAGGAAATCTGACCTGGCAAAGACTATTTTCAGTGGAGGCTTGGGGAAAAACATTCAGTAGACACATTTAAGATAATCACGACAAAACAATTTTTAAAACAAAAATACATTATATAGATAACTGAAAAACAACGGGAGAACGGCAGGGCAATATGCTCAACACTGTGAATGTTAAAACCATAGCACGGACCGTAACTCAACAAAAACACCTCAAAGAAGACAGTTTTCAGTTCACCACAAATAAATCCAAAGTGGAAACCACTTAAAATCGTGACATCTGTTTATTAACTGAAACAAAAGGCAAGCGCTTTCACCATAAAGGCTTCTTCAGGCCAATCAAGTAAACTCATTAAACAAACATTTAAATAGTCTAAGCGCTATGGACATCACTTCCGCATACCTAATTAAAAACATGACAATTACTGATAACAACATATTGAAGTGTCATGACCTAGCACTGGATATACAATGGTTATATCATCAAAATAAAAAATTTCATCATATGAAAAATATAGATCTAATATAAAACAATGCCATGACATGCATACATAAGGCTATATATACATAAATATATAAGTAAAAACATAAACATTAATAAAACGTATACACTGAAAATGTAAGCAACCAACACAGTAAAAAATGGGGGTACCTACCTAATACTACATAGTCGCTAATAGCTACAGGGGAGTCTAAACATTGCTGACACCTATAAACATATTATGTTTTTACTTGTATATTTATGTATATATAGCCTTATGTATGCATGTCATGGCATCGTTTTATATTAGATCTATATTTTTCATATGATGACATTTTCTAGTTTGATGATATAACCATTGTATATCCAGTGCTAGGTCATGACACTTCAATATGTTGTTATCTGTAATTGTCATGTTTTTAATTAGGTATGTGGAAGTGATGTCAGTAGCGCTTAGACTATTTAAATGTTTGCTTAATGAGTTTACTTGATTGGCCTGAAGAAGCCTTTATGGTGAAAGCGCTTGCCTTTTGCTTCAGTTAATAAACAGATGTCATGATTTTAAGTGGATTCCACTTTGGATTTATTTGTGGTGAACTGAAAACTGTCTTCTTTGAGGTGTTTTTGCTGAGTTGCGGTCCGTGCTACGGTTTTAACATTCACAGTGTTGAGCATATTGCCCTGCCGTTCTCCCGTTGTTTTTCAGTTATTTGTTTGTTTGGGAGATTCCTTCACAGAGCAGCCATTGTTGGATTAATTCTATTTTTCATTATCTGCTGCATTGTTGTGATGGCAGAGCTTGCTAAAGACTTGATTGAGTTACCCTATAAACCTGAGTTAGACCATAACCATGCTGTGAGATTTGAAAGATATATTGCCGGCAAAGATAATCTGCTATTGGCGTATGATGTGACGACTGATCTGAGTGACAGAATCGTTGATGAGAGCAACTGCAGTGGACTGAGTACCTTGTTGGAACAAATGGAGTTTGATTTTATTAAATTGAAATGTCTTCAGCTACAAAGGCAACATTTTGAACTTTGTATTCAGCAAAAAATCATACCGAGGGACTTGCGTATTTTCAAGATGCCCACAACAGGTGCTCTTTATCCTGACTTATTTTGCAGTTAATTAACATCGATACAAGTATACGCTATATGCAGTTACTTAATGAGTATTTTTTACCTGAAGAAATTAGTTTGAGAGACAAAATCAGAGAACAGCAACAACATGTTTTTGAGACTTATCCTAAACATGTGCTGGATAAAACTTTTAATAAACTGTTGGACAATGTGTATTTTTATGAGAAGAAGTTGCTGGAACAAAAACATGGTAAAATTCGTAGGGATACTTCAGATTTCAAAAAAGGCCATATTTTTATTTGGCCGAAAGACAATAATGGAACTCAAACTTTGAACAAGAATCAGTTTAAGAATAAAAACAAGTTTGTTAATATTAATGATGCTAGAAGTAGTGGTAACTTTGATACTGTCTGTAATACTGTCTCTTATGATGCTATGGCTGCATGTTCTAGTAATGACATCGCAGATGATGCTAATAGGGGGATGTTGAATCATAGTAATCCTCCTGTCACCATAGTTGATGTACATAGGGAGGAGGAACCTAATGGAAAATCCTTTGATAACATCACTAGTGGTATGTCTAATGAATTAAAAAGTACTTTTATGAATGATAATTTGGGAGTGAAGGATATGAACCTTGATCGTAGTGTTACCACTGATAAAATTACTACAGATGAAGCAGTGGTTAGAAAGAAAACTGTTTTCAATAAGAATAACAGCATGAGAGGTGAAGTGGTGACCCCTTTCCCCATATCAGAGTATCGGAAGACAGACAGGGATCGCTCTATGAGCAGGGGAAGGCAGAAAAAGAGATTAGCAGAGGAGGAACACATAGGTCCCAATCTCAAGAAGATGTGGGAGAAAGCTATCGGTCCTTGATTTGGAACATATCTGATAGAGTTCTTACAGATGATGAGAGGTTTGTATTAGAGAAAGGTCTCTCTTTTGTACCTTCTACTAGAAGTGACATTACTGAGTCTATAATGGATCTAAATTTTTTTGTACGCAATCTACATCTTACTAGTAAACTTAAGAAACCTAGTAGTTATGTTCTGGTTCTACATCCATTGGTTGATGCTTTTTCCAAACTTGTTGAGCAGGACCTACATGAGAAGAATGAAAATAATAGACATAAGCGTTGGCATGGTAATTTACATATGAAACATAGGTCAGCCCTGGTAAGTCTTAGAAATGATGCCAATATAGTTATAAAGCCAGCTGATAAAGGAGGCCTTATAGTTGTCATGAATTCTAGTGACTATATTACAAATATGAACAGTTTGTTGAGTGACACATCTTATTATAGTCGCCTTAACATTAATCATTTAGACAGGATTATTTGTAAAGTCAAGACAACACTTTTAGAAATGTTAGGTGCGGGGATACTCAATGATGAGATGTTTGAATACTTTTTGATCAATGAACTGATGACACCTTGTATTCAAGGTTTGCCAAAGGTTCATAAACATGCTAACAACCCCCCTATGAGGCCAATAGTTGCTGGTAGAGGCTGGGTTACTGAACCCTTGTCCTTGTACCTAGAAACTAAGTTAAAACCAGTAGTTAGTCAATATGAGCACATACTTAAGGATACCAAACAGGTTTTGGTCATGTTATATGACAAGATGACAAGTGCTACAGAAAAAGAACATTTTATAATGGTAATCTTGGATGCCCAATCGCTCTTTACCTGTATACCCAATTTGGAAGGGATAGAGAGTGTACGCAGATGTTTGGTCAAATGTGGGATGTATACCAACGTTCACATTGACATGTTATGTGATTTGATGAGAGTAGTACTCACTAATAATGTCTTTGTATTTAATAGTCAGGTTTACATACAGAGGGATGGCGTAGCTATGGGCACCTCTTGTGCCAATAGCTACGCCAACCTAGTTATGGCAGATTGGGAGAATAGATGCCTTTTCAAATTAGATTTATTCAAGCTACATGTCAGGTTCTATGTTCGTTTTGTAGATGATCTCTTCCTTATTTGGAAATCAGGAGAGAATGAATTGAACGAGTTTTTGCAACAAATTAATAGTTTGACTAGTTACTTGAAATTTACTATGGTTGCCTCTACAAAAAGGATTTCTTTCTTAGATGTTTTTGTAGAGAGATTACCCTCCGACCTGTTGAATACTGGAGTGTTCAGGAAGACGTGTCACAGGAATGCATTGCTTCATCGGTCCAGCATGCATCCTAGATTTGTTTTTAGGAACATATTACGAGGTCAAGCCATGAGGGCTTCTCGTTTGAATTCATCCGATGCGGGCTTTGCTGATGAATTATCGAAGTTTGAGCATGCTTTTAATGACAGGTCTTATATTCGAGATGAAATAGTTAATGCTCTTACTGAAGTGGAGGGGTTGAGGCAAGGTAGAGCTCAGCCTTATTTTTCCATTAGTGGTAGTTCTAAAATTTCAACTTTTGGTTTGAAAGAGCCACAAGAAGAAGTTGGCATAAGAGTTTGTATTTTTTATACTCAGGATGTACCATGGATTCATACTTGAAGTTTTGGAATATACTAACAGTTGATCCTAATATATTTAAGGTAATAGGTGATAGACCAAAATTTACATACAAAAATAGAATAAATTTACATAGGATGTTATGTGGACCGAATAGATTGCAACATAGAGCACCTGCTGCAACTAAGAGTGCTTGTACGAGATCGTGTTATAAGTGCAATTACTGTGAGTTTTTAGATGGCTCAGGGGGTTTTACACATCCACTTACCAATAGATTTTTTCATTTTCAGGTACATGCAACTTGTGATTCTCAACACATTGTGTATCTTGCGACCTGTTCGGCTTGCCCTGCGTTTTACGTGGGCAAGACTGATAGAAAATTGAAAGAAAGGATTAAAGAGCATGTTTATAGTATCAGGACTCAGTTAGACAAGAATGCCCTTTCCAAGCATGTCACTGAGAACACACCTGAACATACGTTTAGTTTTCAAGTCATTCAAAGGAGTTTTACCAGTATTAGAAGGGGTGATGTAAGAAACATGACAGAACAGATAGAAAGTAAATGGATTATTAGATTAAGAGTGGACAGACTGCCTGGGTTGAATGACAGAGTGTCAATTAAACCCTTTTTAAAAGGAAGGAGGCTTAGGTAATATGTAGGAATCATCTGTATTTTCTGCCCTATGTTTATAGGTGTCAGTAATGTTTAGACTCCCCTGTAGCTATTAGCAACTATGTAGTATTAGGTAGGTACCCCCATTTTTTACTGTGTTGGTTGCTTCCATTTTCAGTGTATACGTTTTATTAATGTTTATGTTTTTACTTATATATTTATATATATATAGCCTTATGTATGCATGTCATGGCATTGTTTTATATTAGATCTATATTTTTCATATGATGACATTTTCTATTTTGATGATATAACCATTGTATATCCAGTGCTAGGTCATGACACTTCAGTATGTTGTTATCAGTAATTGTCATGTTTTTAATTAGGTATGCGGAAGTGATGTCAATAGCGCTTAGACTATTTAAATGTTTGTTTAATGAGTTTACTTGATTGGCCTGAAGAAGCCTTTATGGTGAAAGCGCTTGCCTTTTGTTTCAGTTAATAAACAGATGTCACGATTTTAAGTGGATTCCACTTTGGATTTATTTGTGGTGAACTGAAAACTGTCTTCTTTGAGGTGTTTTTGCTGAGTTGCAGTCCGTGCTACGGTTTTAACATTCACAGTGTTGAGCATATTGCCCTGCCGTTCTCCCGTTGTTTTTCAGTTATTTGTTTGTTTGGGAGATTCCTTCACAGAGCAGCCATTGTTGGATTAATTCTATTTTACATTATACAGATAGTTGTTAAGACGCCTAGATACAAACAGGTGATTGTACTGCAGTGACACTATACAAAGATAAAACAGGTATTTAATCTGTATTATACATGATATTAAATTTGAAATTTAAAACCTTTACTGTATAAACAGTCCATTGTAATATATGCAACAAGCAAGGTAAGAAGGGCTACGGTATACATGTTAGGATTACATAAAATTGAGGAAAGAAGTGTGAAACATGAGTTGGTCAATAGATAGTATTTAAAGCTGCAGGAAGGAGAGAGAACACTGTATAGCTGATGAGTCAAGGATAGTCGGGATAAGAATGCTATGGTACGTACTGGCATAGAACGTGCTTATATTAGATTGGTGGAGAGTATTTCAAGACAACGGATAAAGTGGGAAGGCCACAAAGAAATTGAAATGTAAAGTATGGATTACGGTAGGAAGGAAGCTGACAATGTGTGATAAAAATGTTTCTTGTATAGAAGTGATAGAGGTTATAAAGGGATCTAGGGTATGAATTGACAGAGGAAAATACAGTTACCCAGGTATAGAGAATGTGCATTAACTGGGCTTTTATTTAGTATGGCCCACTGGAATAGTGTAGACAGATTTTGTTGATGCTTTTCACTTTTCAAGTTTGTTCCCATTACTCCAATTTATTCTTTTTACGTTTTCTTGTCCAAACATCATCTTCAACAGGGAAAAGTTGATATTGACTTGTTAATAAAAGTAGTCACAGGATAGAGTCCGTAGATGCTCCCCTTTGGAATGACATAAGGCTAGAATAGGTATTCTCCATTCTTACTGTAGACCTTTTTATTTCCAAATAGTTCTTAATCCATTTGTTTGAGAAAGCATTAGTTTTCAAGTTTCTCAGTGTTTCAAAGGCATTAGCTAGCATAAGACATAGAATCAAACATCAAAGTATCAATTACATTATAACAGAGACAGCAAATTTGTTACACAAAATTTATCCTTTGCAATTCCATGTTGATTATGATCATGAACTGTAGCACAACCCTTTAAAATATTTTACTAAAATGCAAGTAAGGCTGACAAGTCTAGAGCTTTCTAAACTACTTGCATGGATTTCCTTTGGAAAACCGCAGTCACTACCTCCCGTACCTCAGGGATGTGACATTGCAATAGGTTGCTCTGAACTAGTTGCGCTAGACATAATGGATACTTTGATATTACTCAAAAAAAAAAACATTAAGCTGGTCAGGGCAATAGGCTGACTATGGTATTATTTATTTCCCTTTGACACATTTTTACACAGTTATTGGTATAAAATTGTGCCAGTCTTAATTGAGAGACATTGACTGCTATCTAAAACACTGAAAACAATCTGCGCTATGCTTACCATGTCTCTAATAATGGTGACATTGATTATGATTAATTTCTCCTGTTTCTCTTTGCATCTGGACCTGCTTATTAAAGTTGTTTTTATTACCCACTGAATGCCCTGCTAAATTCATTTCATACATTGATTTGGATGCTTGGATCTTCCTCCTAAATTGCACTTTAATGTTCTTACATCTCTCTTTAATTTTGTTGGTTGGAAACTGCTTGAAGGTTGATCAGAAATGTTCTTTCTACTTTATCAAAGTCAGAGACATCTGATACCTATGCAAGTCTGATATTTGATGACTAGTATTACAGACTAGGGTTGGTTGACAAATGGCTTGCTGCTATGATAGTTATAGATAAATTAAAGACAGATATGACAGCAGTACAGGAGAACAAGAACTCAAGAAAGCAACATGCAGTGTTGGTCTTGGCTGGGCATTATGATGAAAACTTTGGTTATGTCTTCTAAGGGATGAAGTAATTTTGTTAGGCAGAAACTTGGATGGGAGCTATATGAATATCAACATTACAGAGAGGGTAGGAGGTTATTACTATGTTTCAGACTCATCAGGATCCCTTAATACTTTTCTTGTTGTATGTTTCTGACAGGGATAATCAAGCTTTTTATAGGGACTTATAGGCTACTGCTTTGTCACTTAGAGATGACAGTTTTCATCTGTCTGTAAGATGGTGGTGATATTAACATAGTAGTAGATGCCTTATTAACCAGAATGATCTCTTCAAATGAGAGATAGCTTTATCACCAGACTCTAAGGCAGAAACCAAATACATCCTTAGGGGTTTGTGACATTTGGAAACAGTTGTGCTGTGACATTCTGGGTTTTACTTTTACAGCTTCCACCTCCCTTGTGGAAAGAAGACTTAACTTTAGGTTATTGTCTGGTGAAGGTCTGGTAAATACGACAATCCCATTACAGTTTCTGTTCATGATAGCTTTATGATGGAGGTTCACCAAATAGTAAACTTGTTTACTATTGCTCTCTGGTCCTTGATCCACTGATGTTCAGTTACAAAGAAACCTTAGCTTCCCCCATTATACATGTGTCATCTTACATTGGTTAAAATCTCCTGCATAAAATGTCTGTGTTTATTTGGTGAGAGATGTTTAAACAGAATGCCATATCTGCTCTGCAGCTAAGGTCATGCTGGAGGTGAAATGGAACCAGGAACAATACAATTTGTAGTAAATTCCAAATTTACAAAGTGCAAGCATAGACAGTTATGATCAGAAAAATATATAGGGAGATAGAACTATCCAGTCCCAGCAAGCTAGCCAAATAAAGAACTTTTTTCAACTACATCCAAGAAAAGCTTGCCTCAGTGAATGGACTTTAAAATACAAACTGTGTCATTTTCTAATATCCAGACTAAGCAAAGGAATGTTCGTAGTGCCAATAAGTCATATTCTTACCAAGCAGGAAGCCATAAACTTTGCTTTGGTATTGTTCTATGAAAAATGTATTTTCTAGCTCACATTAATCAGATACTTCTGTAGGTTCAGTGACTCAAAAGTTTCACAGAAAATTAAATTTATCTAAAGTGTAAGCTGAAAATGTCTGTATCTGTAAACTATAATTCCCAGGAAGTATGGATGAGGTTTATGGGGCTAATAAAAGGACACCTTATATGAAAGATCAATAGCTGGTAGGGAGCAGTATTTAGATACTCCACAGGTATACTTGTTTAAGAGATGTTCATTGGGAGCATGGCCTAATGGTTAAGGTGTTTGCCTTACAAACACAAGGTGCAGGGTTTGAGTCTCACACAGGATAATTGGCTAGGCTCACAAGGGAAGTTAGCCTAATACTAACCTAACCTATAACCTGTGAACCTCTGTGTATTACTCTACTGTCTCTTAAAGAGTCACACCCCATTGTCCTTCCCAAATCTGGCAAGGATCAAATCAACATTTAAAATTAACAGCCCATATCAGTGAATTTCAATGAAGCTAATTTTACATAAAAGTGTGTCCTAGAGAAAGCAGGAAAGTCTCCCATGTCTAGTTCATCCCATTTGAACTGGCTTTGTAAAGGGTAGGACAAGCACAAATCTCCTTTGCCTACTACTCAACATACTCCAGGCCTCAAGTGCAGACCCTCCTCCTTAATCTGTCATTCTGCTGGATCTTCCAACATTCTTTGAACTGAACTGATACTATGATTAAAGTCATCCAAGCCCTGCCTTCCTAGACCTTTACAACAGTAATGACCAATTCCTTTGTCTCAACACCTTTCCTCCTGCAAAAGAAGGTGCATTGCATGGATGTACTCCATGACCAACCCAGTTCTTGTTTGCCATTGAACTCCTTTTGGAACATATTGGAGAACATCAAACTTTATATGTCTGGGAGTGGGACAGTATTACTTTAAAAATATAAATGTTACTGTTTGCAGATGATTATGTGTTGCTACTGTACAGTTCTGAGACAAAGACTCTGCCTTGCTGTAACATATTCAATATGTTTTATCAGATATCTGAGCTAAAGTTGTCAGTAAAATGGAGCATTCCCCTTTAAATCAAGAAGAAGCCAGATCTGTAAAGCTATTGAAGAGGTTGAGCCCACATCTATTTCAGCCCCTGCCTTGCTATCTGGGAATCCTTTTAAATCACAGTAATCAGAAAATGCTAAATTTGAGCAATGACCCCCCCCCCCCCCCATGGAATAATCTCTTTGTATGCAGACAGAAATGGAAATGATTGCATATTCCCTTACTAGGAAGGATTAGTGCCGAAAAGATGCTGTATATCCCTAGTGTACAATATACAGCTAGGAATCTTCCCATAGATGCCACTCTGACCTGGCTCCATATAATTCATAAAACCATGCTGTAGATTATACAGAATGACAAAAAGAAATGAGTGCCTAATGCAGCAGTTCTGCAAATGATAACAGGGGGATGGTAGATTAGGATTAAGTAACACCAAGCTCTATACATAATCTTTTACCTTCCAAAATGTACAATCTGTGGATCACTGAACACCATTTGGACCATGATGGTGGCAACTGTTCTGACAAGTACCTCACTCTTAGCTATAGGTTGGCTTAGCATTAGTTTTCCTTTTAGGATTAAACAATGGATAAAGTTTGTTGCAGTTTGAAGTGATTAAGAGGTTGCAATTAACATTAGGTTTAACATGTTGTGGATTTTAATCCCTCTTTGGAACTACCCTCAGTTTTCTGTAAGGGAAGGTGTGTTTTGAGGAATCCTATTAACAGAAAGAGATAAATACATTGGGGAGTATATTAAAGAATATAGCAGATGCAACTACTTTAGCTTCTTTCCAAAAATTAGCTGACAGATTTGGAATAGGAGAAGAGAAGTGATTGAATATTCTGCAGCTATGGCATGCTATAATGGTGTTGTCACTGAAAACATTTTTGTAGCTTGAACAAAATTCCCTATAGGTTTGATCTGTGCAATATACTCAAAGCTGTTTCACTACCTGCAGCTAAAATATTTTTATTTATATAATGGCTATTTTTTTTTAGTGTTCTCTTTGTCTCCCTTGCCTGCTGATCATCTACCAACTAACCTCATTTGTTATCTCATCACTAAAGTGAGTGTCAGCTAAGAAGGGACATCATTTATGCAGCCATATGGGTGTAGTTTATTTTATTGTGGCAATACATTTCTGTAGATACTTGTGAGAACAAATGAAGGGGTTGTGCAATGTATTGACTATGCTAAACACAGTTGCCAGCAAGCAGCCCCAAACATCAACCTTAAGACATGGGAGGAAATTTACCTGGTCTCCACTTGAGAAATCACACCATGGCACTTTGCACTACAAGTGACCACTGTGCTGCCCTTCTCCTCAGAGAGGTAAGCAGGCCATTCCCTTCACTGGTCACCCTCCCTGCCTGGCTGATTCAGTACTGAAGGTCACTAATCAATCCCTGGTTGCCCAGGTCATAGTCAGGGCTTCATCCCTCTGCATTGCACAGTCAGGCTTCACCACTTGCTTCCCTGCACAGAGTTATACATTTGGCTTTAAAGCATCCAACATGTATGTAAGTTGCTCCTCAAATCAGCCAGATTGTTGTAAAAAATCTGGGTAGTCTCTTTGAATCACATATATGGAAAGTGATTTACTTAGCCAATCAGGGAGCTTTAGGTCCTTCGCTTCCTTTTGAGCCATGCTCTTTTGTATTGTAAACTAACTACTATTTAGTACTCTACTTTTATCTTAAAATGTGTGAGTACTAAAATTTTACGCTATCATCAGGTAATATTACTTTCTTTTGAAAGTTTTCTAAGGCCCTCAGGAAGTCCAGTATAGTTAGATTTACGCAATAATAACAATAACAATTATATTGGTCTGAAACAACTGTATACAAGCTGTTAGCTTCCTTATAGGATGTTGTCCTTATGTGCCTGACTACCTTATTGTTTGCAATGTATTGTGCAGTTACTTCCTCATTAGAGTATCTTACTGTTAGCATTGCACTTTCGCTCTCACTCTTTCTAGAGACATCATTGTGCATTCCTTAATGGTTTGTTAATTGCTTTTATTGTTATTATTATGTTTATTATTATTGTTGTTGTTATTATTTGGGTTCTGATTCATTTATGTACATAGCTTCATATTTACAATCACAGCTATATCACTAAGCTATGTCACCATGATCCTATAGTATGCAAAAGGTAACAACAGTATACCACCAAGTACTCCATGGGCATAAGTAACCTTTTAAATTCCTGCTTATGTACTCATGGCTCCCAGACTGCTTCTTCTGAACCATGTCTAAGATTGGAAATATTGTTATATTTGTTAACTGTCACACAGTCCAGGAAATCAAGGCATTACATGTTATGAACATGCTTTCTAGTTTTATCTTCTCTGTTTTGATATCTGCTGTCATATACATGGCTAAAAAATAATCTTGCATATATTTGCTTTAACAGGGATACTTACCCAGCTATTCAGAAATTCATAACTGTTATTATTTTCTTCAGTGTCACATACAATTTGCTTATTGTTGGACAGTGCTTCCATATATAGTATAAGCACATTGATTTTGGTACAATTAACTAACGTAGCTTAGATAATGCCAATGTTATAACCACAAAATTAGCAACTAGATTAAAATAAATGAATAATTTGCAGCAAAAATAAACTTGTCGCCTGAATTACATATATGAAAGCTGTTTTTTTGAATTGCATATTGTAAGATTAATTGGTGAAATATGATTTTTTTTTTTGCTTCAGGTCCCTAAAACTCATTTGATGCCTTGGACTAAGTTAATTTTTGTATACAGCATCACAGAACAGAAAATGAAATAGTAAAGGTTTATACAGGACTTCTGTGTGGAAGTATATGAAAAGCAAGTAACAGTTTAAAACTCCTTAGAGTAATTGTATGCCTCAATCAAGGACAGCACAGTAAATGGCCTCCCATCCAGCAAGTTGCCATACTCATTGTTTACAGCAAGATGATGTTCTTTATCTGAGATTAGTTTAGACAGCGGCATTTAAGGTGCTTTCATGTCCAGTTCAACATATTTCACTCAGATTATATCAAGTAAGATGTCTTCATTCCTGTTTCAGAGCTTTGTTTAGGAGGTGACAGAACAACAGTTATAACAAAATGTTGTATATGCCCACTTCCTTATGTAGTTTTACAAAAGAAGCAAAATGCGACTTCTTTGCAAGCCCTGATATAACTTAATATGTGTGTGTGTGTGTGTGTGTGTGTGTGTGTGTGTGTGTGTGTGTGTGTGTGTGTGTGTGTGTGTGTGTGTATATATATATATATATATATATATATATATATATATATATGTGTGTGTGTGTGTGTGTGTGTGTCAAACTCAGGTAAATGTGCTTACTTTTTACCCCTCCCTCTCAGGGGTGTAGCCAGAACATTTCATTTTGTAATCAGACCCCCGGATTCATGAAGCTTGGCGCAAGGCCGGTGTAAGGCCTGCGCCAGCCGTGCAGTGTATAAATGGTGTAGTAGCACCAAATGCATATTAATGAAGGTGCGCCACTACCACATCCACGTGCATAGGACACGTGCACGAGTGTATGGGGTGTTACTAAGCTGCGACCGGAGGCGTGTCAATGTCGGCAGGCGATGAGCAACCTAAACTGCTGAATATTATAGCCTGCCTGCAATAGTAATCGCACCTATCAGTGTCCGTGGATAATGAAACGTATGCAAAGCATGCAAGACAGTTCCCGGCCACACAAAATGGAGAACCAAACAGAAATGCACACAATGTAAGATAATATTCCGTCCATGGAACAAATGATATTTAAAATCGTGTGTCCGTAATGTACTGCACTGTCAGAAGTTATACCCAGTGGAAGTGAAGCGCATCATGTCAGCGTGCCGCCAATACACACGTCTAGCCCCATGGGTATGGTCACCAGCAGTCCCACAGTGGTAGTGATAGTACACAGCAGGGCAGTTGTGGCTATATAACAACCGTAAAGAAACTTGACAGTCCAAATTGTATACCAAACACACACAAACATATGTATATTAAAATGTGCTACACACATGAACAGGAACGTAGCCGTCACATACACATAGGATGCTATATGCGGAACCAGGATATCCAAAAGTAGAACCCATGCATGCAATTGCAATATGCAACAACCCCAGTATAGCACATTACCCGCACCTATGTCCGAATGTCCACCAAATCCAGCTACCAGCCTTGCGCATCCGTACACCTGCACATAACGAGTATTCCCCATATGTAGTAGGAAGTATCGTCTTAGGCAGTGTCCGGATTGCAAATATGTATCCCACGAATGTAAACATCCCATCATAGGTACGTAAATCCAAATGCCCGCACGTTAATGTTATGGCAAAATGTGTGTACAAGTGTGGGATAAGTAACCTGTTGAAACCTCAGAGTTGTGTACACGCCACGGTGTCCATTACTGTACACATCTGGACAAAACATGTATGTGTAGTCACGGTACTGTTCAGTTTCTACACAGACATGCAATTCATACTACGCAGGATGGAACAGCTGTCCACCATGCAGGTCACCCCACTAGGGTTGCCACCTGTTCAGATGGCCAAGGTAGGACATCCCTTGTAGAAATGTGAGAATTTGCAGGATAAAACATACCCCCAGCCAGTGCAAAGGACAGAAATACACGTGTATGCCAAGATAAAAGCTCATGCCATAGCATTTGAATAGCTTATGCTATCCCAAATAATAGTTATGTGTACCAGATACAAAATACCTGTATCATGCAACTAGTACAGAAAATAAGAAATATATTATTGTCTTAAAATCACAGGACATTTGCCAAGTCTTAGGTGTCGTCGCAGGACACAACTGTCCAAAGTAGGACCTCCCCTCGCAAAGAGGAACAAGTGGTAACCCTACACCCCACCGAATTATCGACAGTATATATTCAACTCAATCACATACCAACACCACCTCTCAACCTATTACAGCAACAAAACCTGGACAAAGCCCAAAAGGATGGGAGGACAAATAGGGACAGATGTAATTACTGCTCCCACAAGCTTCGAAAGTTCACTGAATAAAAGTATGTACATAAGCAGGAATTGTGAAGGATGTGGGGTAGTCCCCAGTATTACAGAGGTCCGTACAAATATACTGTAACAAACCATCACATATGTTGACTGTACTACTGCATACCCGTAGTTAATTCATAGTTACGTCATGTGCAAAATAATAACCCCCATAAGAATGGATACAGGAAATAGTCAAATGTGAATGGGAACACCACTCACCGTGGATTATGTATAGTAACCACCCCCACCCATATTATGTATTGCCAACATCATAAGCTGCGGACAGGTGCCTGAACACCTGTGTCTGTAAACAGATTAAATGTACAAAATGTACAATCCCTGTCCATGTGCTTTGTCTGACATTTGAACACGGTCAGGGCAGTTCCGTTCACCAGTCGGTCAAGCCTAAACCCAGATCACCACATGAACACCCTGACAATTAAAGACCTGTATGTGTCAGGAATATAAGCCTTTGGGTTCTGAATATCCCTGCAGTGATGAAATATGCAGCGTTTGTCCAGAGCAGTAGGGAATATGGAATGTGTAACATGTAGTACCGCATTCTTCCCAGCAGGAGAATGGATGCCTGTGACGTAAGTGAAGCAGAGAGGCATATGTTAATGTAGCTATGTACTACGGGTATGCATATAAATGAGTCAGAACACCAAACGTATACTGGTTACAGCATCCGGCCAATGTGAATGCAGTCCTGGTTGAACAACGACTACAGCACATATAATGTGAAAGTGTAATGAATACGTCTGTGCTGTACAGACAGTTAAATATGTAAAGGTGAACGTGTGTTTTGCAAACGTCCATTAATCGTATTACAGATAATTACTGGTACTGTCACAAGTAATAAAGCCCACGTAAGCACAAAGACTTAGCAAACATATGTAACCCACAATAAGGAAATGCATGCGCGCCTGCGCGTAACCCACAATAAGGAAATGCAAGTGCACCTGTGCGTGTGTGATCCGCTCACAGCATAGTAAATGAATGCTGTTTCCCCCATGTTAGTTATACATGGCTCAAACCTGCTAACCTCCTAAAGTATGAAACCGGACAAAGCCATGCAAACTACCGGTACAAATAGGGACAAACCCCAGATATGTGCCAGAACAAACATAGAAAGTGGATAGAATAACGGGTGTGTCAGTAGCATGGATTCTCCAAAGGGTATGCAGTCGTAACCTGAACTGCTTGCCAGAAATCCCCACCGCAAGTCTCAGATGAAATGCCACTACATTGCCAGATAGACACAGGTTTATGTAAAACACAGCGAAGATAAAGGGGCAAGCAGCTGTACACTCAGTGACAATCTGTATAGTGGAAAGGTATGGTATGGATATAGATATATGTGTATACACATAATCCACAGACATAAACCAAAGCAAGTTATGAAATGAGGATTGTACATGTATATATGTATACCCAACAGACTTATGTCCCATAGATATGACATATGTACATAAATAGGCGACGTTACATCTAATATGGGTAGACAAACAGACATGCAGGAAAAGTGAATAAACCGCAGCATTCAAAAACATTGGCCAGAAAGTGACAGTTCAGCAAATTCTGCACTTTAAACATGCAGATAGGTGTCCATTGCAGGACTCCATAAATTGGAATACGTAGTGTCATCCGACATTGACGCAAAAGAAGTGACCGCAGCAAATACGAAATAGCTGTACATGCAACAGTATCAGGTGAAGGGTGATGACACATGTGTCGATAGAATGTATGACATATGAACTGATATCCGGAGAGTGGGGAGTGCATATAAGTGTCTCCACACTTCAGTAACGCACACATTAAAAATGTGTAATGGGTACTGTAGAGGGTTGTCAGGTATGGGAATCATGGGTATGCAGATATGGGCCTAGGTGTTGTTTGGCAGGGATTTCGTAGGCCTGCCCCGCGGGAGTGATGTGGGTATAGCACATGCCTATATCCCCAATAATGGGGCAAACCATCCACTGGATATTGCGGAAACCATTTTGGCAATATGTAGGGCCCTATATCAGTGTCATGTAGGCGATAATCATGGATGGACATGCGTACAACTAAGATGGTACCCATATCTGGCAGACTGTCAGAATAACACAGCTGCACTAAGGCATAGTACATGAAATACAAATAGGGACTATATTAGATATACCCCAGACAAAGGCAGAACGTGGTGAGAATACTGGCGTACCCATGAATACGGATGTTATGAGTGTTACTAATCATGTAATGGAAATGTCAGTCACTATTGTCTACCGCACAGTCCGTAATGCCTTGCCAGCAATGTACCAGAAAGGCACATCACTATGACAAATGTAACAAGGTCAAACGTCAGGGTGTTTACCCATAATGTGTACAGGTTAGGGGTATGAAGGTAACCTGTCCAGAATACATGTACAGAACATGTGATACTAGGTGGACAGGTGAGAAGAAAGACATCAGGACAAATGAGAAAACATGTACAAGTCACACGCATGTACACCGACAAATGTGAATGACAACGTATGCCCTGTGAATGTCAATGTGGACGGTTAATAGACACAAACATAATGTGTCCCTCAGGGTGTCATGCAGTGTCACCGTAACAATGTCCAATACCCCAGACACATACGTGAGCTCTGCCACTGACAGAAAGCGCAAATACCGGCGCACACATATGGCACATGATAGACCAATTAGTGTGGATAAGCAGCTGTTGGCCTGTGAGAGGAATACAACTGTCTGGGTGGGTGTGTCCTGCAATATAAATGTAATGGTATGTAGCCTGTGATGCCGCCATACAGTGTGTGTATTGGTGTCAGAAAGTTGATATCTTGTTACAGACACATACTCCGCAACTGTACAGATTTACGATGTGCAGAGTTCTGCCTCATATGTTGGGTGTGTTCCTTGTAACAGTAACATTCTGGCACTTCCATGATAACTGAAGACATGAAATGATGACAAACATGTGCGTAAGACACCAAATCTGACAGAAAAGCCATACTAATGCAAAACCTATTATTGTGCCAACTATTTACGTTTGTAAGAGCAACATGTCAATACTGCCCCTATGTGTCCCACTATCAGATAAGGCCTTGTCAAGCAACTTGCTCTAGGAGGTGGAGTGGTATGAACAGAAACAGATGCATGTGTGAGGAAACAGCAATATCGACTGCAAGATAACGCAGAAGGTATGACATGCGCTGCAGTAGGACGTGCAGTACTGTCCGCAGGTATGTGCTGACATTGCAAATGACACAGCAGTCTACATGAAGAACCTTTTGGGCTGTCACCTTTACAAATGATGATACTGGGACATACCCACAGCCATGCACACAGCACAGATAAACATACACACATCAAAACTAGGCCATGATACATGAAGCCTCCGGCGTGTACGAGTACAGTGAGAGTACAGCAAGGGTAGATGTCTGCCAAGATATACAGCAAATGCCTGTAAGGGCATGTAACACTGCCCGTAACACGGACGTCGCATGGACAATGTTGGGAGTTGCAAAATACCCCATTGGTATGTGAAAGCTATGCAAATATGCAATACATAAAACAGTCAGCTGCCATGCAAGAGTAGGGTTATGGGCAGAAAAAAAAAAAAAAAAAATATATATATATATATATATAGAGAGAGAGAGATACACATGTGGCAGGGCTGGTAATCGAACCTACACATGACTACCCTATCACACTACAGCATGACGCATTTACAGAACACACTACCGAGACTACTAAATACAGCAGACACACAGGCATTCTATTAGGTGCGTGTCAACATCCGCAAAGACAAAGACGGCAGCAGGATACATCTGTATTGCAAAGCGTCTAAAAGCATAAACTGAGTCCCCAGGTGGACGGGAGCATGCACACATACACACACACACATCTGGCAGGCCTGGGAATCGAACCTACACCTAACTACCCTATCACACTACAGCATGACACATTTACAGAATGCGCTACCGAGACTACTGAACACAGCACTCCCAGAGGCATACTTCTAGGTGGGTGACATCATCCGCAAAGGCAAAGATGCCGATAGGGAATGTATGTGTTGTGAGGCATCTAAAAGCATTAACGTGTCCCCAGGCAGCTGTAAACACACGCACACACACACTTGGAAGGGCCAGGAGTTGAACACACACCTACCTACTCTAACACACTACAGCATTATGCATTTACAGAACGTGCTACCGAGATTAGTGAACACAGCACTCTCAGAAGCATACCTCTAGGTGGGTGACATCATCCGCAAAGGCAAAGACGCCGATAGGGAATGTATGTGTTGTGAGGCATCAAAAAGCATTACTGTGTCCCCAGGCAGCTGTAAACACATGCACACACACTTGGAAGGGCTGGGAGTTGAACACACACCTATCTACTCTAACACACTACAGCATTACGCATTTACAAAACGCGCTACCGAGATTACTGAACACAGCACTCTCAGAGGCATACTTCTAGGTGGGTGACATCATCCGCAAAGACAAAGACGCCGATAGGGAATGTATGTGTTGTGAGGCATCTAAAAGCATTACTGTGTCCCCAGGCAGCTGGAAACACACGCACACACACACACACACACACACACACACACACACACACACACACACTTGGAAGGGCCGGGAGTTGAACACACACCTACCTACTCTAACACACTACAGCATTACGAATTTACAGAACACGCTACTGAGATTACTGAACACAGCACTCTCAGAGGCATACTTCTAGGTGGGTGACATCATCCGCAAAGGCAAAGATGCCGATAGGGAATGTATGTGTTGTGAGGCATCTAAAAGCATTACTGTGTCCCCAGGCAGCTGGAAACACAAATCACACACACACGAACACACACACACTTGGAAGGGCCGGGAGTTGAACACACACCTACCTACTTTAACACACTACAGCATTACGCATTTACAGAACGCGCTACCGAGATTACTGAACACAGCACTCTCAGAGGCATACTTCTAGGTGGGTGACATCATCCACAAAGGCAAAGATGCCGATAGGGAATGTTTAGAGAGTGAGCGGTCTGAAAGCATATTACCATCCCAAGGTAGACGTACACAAACACGCCAGTGCTGTCAATGGGCTAACTAAATATCTACAGAGCACAACAAACACTGAATAGATATGGGATGTGCCACAGACAGTACACCCTTCGAGAGAGCAACAAGTGTGTTCAATGTAGGCATCCATCGTGACATTGAAATTGGACATCTGGTGCCTGGATGACCACCATGGCTATACAGGATGTCAATGGCCATGCCCACACGCTTAGTATCACACGTCTGTTTGGAATGTACTGGGTGTCCATCTACACAACGGCGTACTGGGCATGCTCACACACATAGCTGTTGCAAAGGGCCATCTTACATGCACACGGAGTCTAATCATGGAGGGGCGCAGTGTGGAATGTACTGTGTGTCCATCTCCACAACGGCGTACTGGGCATGCTCACACACTTAGCTGTTGCAAAGGGCCATCTTGCATGCACACGGAGTCTAATCACGGAGGGGCACAGTGTGGAATGTATTGTGTGTCCATCTACACAACGGCGTACTGGGCATGCTCACACACTTAGCTGTTGCAAAGGGCCATCTTGCATGCACACAGAGTCTAATCACGGAGGGGCGCAGTGTGGAATGTATTGTGTGTCCATCTACACAATGGCATACTGGGCATGCTCACACAGCTGTTGCAAAGGGCCATCTTGCATGCACATGGAGTCTAATCACGGAGGGGTGCAGTGTGGAATGTATTGTGTGTCCATCTACACAACGGCATTCTGGGCATGCTCACACACTTAGCTGTTGCAAAGGGCCATCTTGCATGCACACAGAGTCTAATCACGGAGGGGCGCAGTGTGGAATGTATCATGTGTCCATCTACACAACGGCGTACTGGGCATGCTCACACACTTAGCTGTTGCAAAGGGCCATCTTGCATGCACATGGAGTCTAATCACGGAGGGGCGCAGTGTGGAATGTATTGTGTGTCCATCTACACAATGGCGTACTGGGCATGCTCACACACTTAGCTGTTGCAAAGGACCATCTTGCATGCACATGGAGTCTAATCACAGAGGGGCGCAGTGTGGAATGTACTGTGTGTCCATCTACACAAAGGTGTACTGGGCATGCTCACACACTTAGCTGTTGCAAAGGGCCATCTTGCATGCACACGGAGTCTAATCACGGAGGGGCGCAGTGTGGAATGTATTGTGTGTCCATCTACACAACGGCGTACTGGGCATGCTCACACACTTAGCTGTTGCAAAGAACCATCTTGCATGCACACGGAGTCTAATCACAGAGGGGCGCAGTGTGGAATGTATTGTGTGTCCATCTACACAACGACGTACTGGGCATGCTCACACACTTAGCTGTTGCAAAGGGCCATCTTGCAGGCACATGGAGTCTAATCATGGAGGGGCGCAGTGTGGAATGTACTGTGTGTCCATCTACACAATGGCGTACTGGGCATGCTCACACACTTAGCATTTGCAAAGGGCAATCTTGCATGCAGATGGAGTGTACACACAGAAGGGCACAGTAAGGTATAACTGCCCTCACGCACAGGGCGGTCACACATGCAGTGACCTGTACACACACAGCTGCCATCACAGCTGTCACAGGTGCAGGTCACACACGTACACACTGCAGTGTACACTGTAGCTGTCAAGTCAGCACCATGTCATTGGTGAAGCACTACACAGCCTTACGGTCCCACAACACCATGTTGCACATGACCACTGGGCTGTACAGCGGTGTACACCAGCTGTGCAGAGTACACACATACCAACAGGGATCCAACAGGTGTCATGCATTGCAACGATGCCAGTATACATGAACAGGTCGGCTCATGACATACCATGGCCCTTACACAGCTGTGACACCTGACTGTTGCTGTACACCAATGAACACACATCTGGGTCCATCATACACGTGATTGTGTGGATGTGTGCATGGACTGCACACACACCACATACATACATGGCCTTTGATGTACCTTGTGCATAACACTGGCCCAATCAATGCTACACATGCAAATTGAAGGTGGGCCCATGTCTGTTGAATGCTCACACTACAGGGGGTAGCAGTGTTGACCAGGACACATACCCCTGTACTGGTCGCCTGTGACACCCGTGATATCATACCACAGTCCATGTGTCATGTATGTCAACACACATGTCCAAGAATAGCAATGCATACAAACATGGCAACAGGAGACGCATGTGACATCTGTACTGTGCATGCAGCAAACATGCATGTGCAGTGGCCGATGTCCGTGACATAGTTGCACCTACCTACGACATGCAGACACAATGCAGACCCATCATTGACATCTGTATACGGTGACATACAAGCAGCACGTATGGAGGGATGTGTGTACGTAATGTGGTGAGCCACCTGTCTAGATGTATGTGTGCAGGGGGTGGCTCACAGTTGTGTCACACACCATCCTATCATGCCATGTTCTAACTGTACGCTATGTCACTGTTACATGACGGTGCTGACATAATGCATACACAGCGGTCAGGTGTTAACAACTATATGTCATATGGCACCTGTAACACCTACAACCTCCCGTGTGTATATAGCAGCACATTTGCCAGATATAGCGTTGGTACACATAATGCAATCAATACCGCTGCATGTCCAGCAAACGTGTCATCATATGGCTGGTGTATTATTCCCAGCACTGCCATGTGTGTCTGAATGTGTGACCAGGGTTGCCACATATTGCAGGGAATATGTGCCAGTTGCTACACATACCTGTACACCATTGTAGAGAACTGTACATACGTCAGTGTGGGAAGCATGACGTTCGCCGTTGATGTGCATCACACACATCGGCTGTCCGTATACACATGTGTGGTCACCACAGTGTGTGTGTGTCTGTATGTATGTCTGGTGCTTGGTGTGAGTGTGTATGCTAATATACGGTGGGAAATTATCACTGGCCCCACATGTTGACTAACCCGTAATGGTGATGCATTGCACAACCCTGTTGATGCCATAGGTCCCAGCCATACTGGCTACCTGTGCATGTCCCTTCTCTGTGACACTTTGTGTGGGTGCATAGTACTGTGAGGGTGATGACCACACAGGCAAGGGTCCCCAGCTGCACACTATAGGGTGTGCGTTATAGTGGTGTACATCCCGTGACTGCGGCCATGTTCACGTACTGTTACGGGTCCTACTGCTGCACAGTGTGGCCTCCAGCGACCAAGTGACACCTCACATCATCATTGGCCAGGCTGCTGTGTACAACCCCTGCACCATGTCACCATACCTGTAATGTGTCCTGCTATGTATGTCACGTCTCTGTCCAGTGTAGCCTGTGGCACCGACCACATGCGTCAGGTGCAGTATATGTGCAGACATCTGTGTCATGTTTGTGTGTCCAACACTCAGGATGAGGGTACATGTAGCATGCTGATATTGCCAGACGTGCCTGTATGTACTCCACAGTTACACGTGGGGGACTGCAAACACTGCTACCTGTAGGCACATGCAAGTACACCATAGGAGGGAACCAGGGTATCACAACAAACATGCTGCTACAGATGTAACCGAGGCACATACCATGAACACATCACAATGCATGCTGCACCTGCACTACATGGTGTGACCGGTGCATGTCGACAGTACACAAACCTATGTCACATACACAACTCAGTATTCACACACAACCACTGCAACATACACATCCCTCACTATGCATACACACCTCTCACTATTCTGTTCACCCTGTGCATCAGAATATTTGTGCATAACCCTGCACCGATGGTGTGGATGACAGGGATGTGGCACAGGCTTCATCATATGCACAGGGTGATATGTTTGCCAGGGGCATAGGCTGCACCAATGGATAACATCATGTGTGTGTGTGTAAGGGCCGGTGAGTTGACTGGACATATCTGTGCAGAATGCATGTGGGTGTTGTGGAGCCCTACAGTTGTGTTTGCTGTGTGCGTGTATGTGTGTACACAGTTCTGCCATTTGTGATGCCTACACGGGGTATAATTGACAGCCCCAGATTGTACAGTGCAGGTTGTACAGCTCACTGTGTCTGTCCACGGCCACGTGACCTGTGCCTGCCTGGGGTTGCAAGGGCACTACCAGGTGGAGGTACAGAGTGGCTACTGTCCGACGACACATGTCCGCTGAAAATGTGTCCCCGCTGAGACCGTCCAGGGCCACGTCCACGTGGCCTGCTGTGTCCTGGTGTTGACAGCGCAGCAGCAGCTGCACTGCTACTGCTACCGGCACTATGGGAGTGGGCATGTAAGGTGGCACGGTCACGTCAACCTACACTAGGTGGTGTTGCTGGCCTACATCCACGTGGCCTATGCCTCACTCCTACCAGGTGTTCCAGCACAGACAGCTCCCGCTCACGGATTGCCATGCCTTGGTCAAGGATACCGACCATTTCACCTAGTCGCCTATCCAGAACATAAGCAATCTGCTGTTGAGCATTCGCCAATGCCTGGATGTTGTCATTTAGGGTGTGGATAGCAGCCCTCTGCAGCCTCTGCCCTTCTCTGTTCTGCCGTTCAGCACGTGCCTGTGCTGCCATTACAGTCTGGAACATGCGTCTGGTGATACCAGCTGCTGCGCTCTGTCCTGCAGGTGCATGTCTGCCAGAGGTCCTCCTATGAGCAGCACTGGCCACATGCCTGTGTGGCACATCTGCAGTCATTACATCCTGCAGGTGCATGTCTGCCAGAGGTCCTCCTACGAACAGCACCGGCCACATGCCTGTGTGACACATCTGCAGTCATTACACTGACACCATGGTGTGCAGACACACCTTCTGTAACCACCACACATTCCTGTCCCACGCCAACAGATGCTGACTGTCCTTCCTCTATGGCCACCGGTGATGTGGTATGTGTTGGCAGCAGAACTCTGTGCGGGTAAGAGGGGGACATAGCTGGGATGGTAACCATTGGCACAGATTCAGCCCCTGACAACCCTGCCTGTACCTCATGCAGATGTTCATCACCGCTAGTATCTGTGGGGACACTAACATCAGATGGACCGCAGGAGGGTAACGCACCTACATCACCTGTGAATGCAAAGAAATACTGTAAAGTACAATAGACACAGACACACAGACACAGACACACACATACAGACACACACACACACACACACACACACACACACACACACACACACACACACACACACACACACACACACACACACACACACACACACACACACACACACACACACACACACACACACACACACACACACACAGACACACACACACACACACACACACACACACACACACACACACACACACACACAGACACACACACACAGACACACACACAGACACACACACAGACACACACACACAGACACACACACAGACACACCATGCATGTGATTTGTCAGATGGCATGCAGCATGCCTGCGATAGAGCAGAGGGCATGCAGCTCAGACATTAATAGTGTTAGTAAGCATACCTCCCTGGGGTGCACACTACAGCAAGCAGGTGTCATATCAGTAGCCATCCAGGTCACACAATCATGGTGGTATGCATGCATCTCCGTGATACACCATGTGGGCCAGAACAGGATAACAGTACACGTCTGACGTGTCCTTGACATGTAATCTGCTGACATGTGCATTAACATGCATACATGTTTGACACAGTGGTGTCCTGACACATGTACAGCATCATAATGGGCTTCACATTGCAGTGTTGTGTGTATGCCCTACAAATAGAATGCATGTTTATTAAATGTGCATGAGCACGGGAGGGTAGTGTGAGCCATCTACATTGCTATACAGTGTGAAGTACAGACACTGTGCCATTGTATGGCAACATGAGGCATGTATGTTGCTGTAGAATGCATAATGTGTACACATTGCATAGCCATAACTGCAACACAGTCATGATGTTCGACAGATCGTATATGGTAGACTTCAGTGACGCCTCCAGTAGCTGTGCACAGGCTTTTAGGTTGTCCACTGTACCACATCAACTGTATAATCGGTCAACTAGGGCTATAATTGGACCATGTGTGGACAATGTGCAACAGGGTGTATACACATCCCATGTACTGTGTGGCTACATGTCTCAGGCCATCCCCCATGGCCATGTGTGCACATGTGGTGGCCATTGTGTGTGATGGGCATCTTCACCACATGTCTGTGTGGTCCCATATGATATACACCCATACATGTTAGATATGTCACATTCCACAGGTCTATGCAGACAACGGGTTTTATGTTTGGTATGTGGGGTATAGGTCATGTGATAGTGTGACAATATTGCAGACAGGACACTACATGCCTGGGACATGTCTGGTGGCACATCACAGTGTGTGCACCCGATGCGGGGGCATATGACACAATGGTGACATTTGTGGGCTGCCCATATCACAGCTCACTGTGTGGTACTGTGTGCGTACCACACATGTTGTTCCAATGCATACTACATATGCCTCCATTGTAGAACACCTCCACCGTTGTATGCACAGCTGACCACACATGTCGCAATGACATGTACTGTGGTTTCAAGTCTGTGTATCATTACGTTTGCATATATTGCACATGGGTGGCGTGTGTGAATGCATGTTGGTGCGACCTGCATATCGTGACTGGAACAAACATCAGGTGTGCAAGTGTTAACTGGCCACATGGCAAATATATCTACACTGTAACATGCCTGATACTGATGACAGTCTCACCTGCAACGGACCCATGTCTGTGCGGCATGCCAGAGGTACCTGTATAGGGGTGACACACCAGTATGTACATTATCCATGACTGTATGACAGCCACAGGTTGCACTGTGCATGTGCACACATTCACCTGTGTAATAGCATATAGTATGCACATGTGTGCATACACAACATAGCATACTGTACTATGCAGCATGTGTGTCCACATACCTGGCATATGTTGTTACTTTACATTATGTACAGTAACACATGCAACTACATGGGATATAATAGCCATATGTGCATTACTGACTTACCAGGCAACTCCAGGCTCATTGGTTGGGAGACACCCACCTCCATGATGGCAGCTAGTGTTTCTGGATGCTGTTCCCTGGGTGTCCCCAGACTGGCCAGTAGCTCCTCAGTGTGTGTGAGTGGGGGCTGGGTTGGTGGCCCACCACCTGTTCCACCTTGTTCCCTGGCGATTGCAGTGGCACGCTGTTTTGCATGTTGTATCAGGTCCATCCAGTGTCTGCGCACCTGCTGATAGGTGCGGTTATGGCCACCCACATCGTTCACCCTCCTGCGTAGATCCTGCCATAGGTCATCCTGCTGCTGGGCATGCTGTGGCACATGGCTGAACAACAAGTCATAGTTTTCATGGAGCAGTGGGATGAGGACATCATCCTCCTGGCGGGTGTATGCTGGGAGACGTGTACAGGGCATTATCTGTAAAATATAATGATGGTGACAGGTCACAGTTTCAGAGATGTACAGAGATACTGCTGCACATACATTTCTATGACATCTACTGCATCTGCACAGTTATCTTTGCAAAGCACCATGACACTGACACGACTGACGTGTTTGTGTCACACATGTCACACCCATTATGCATTGGATATCATCACCATATATGTGTGTCGCCTCATTACCGTTTTCATACTCCATGTAAACGCTGTCTTGCTGTGGGCATGTCTATCTGCTTGCACTTGTGTTCTTACCTATCTGCACATGCCACGATGTGTCCACGGTGCTACTGTTGACCTGGATGCTGTGTATATGTCACATATCAACAAAGACACAGCCGGAATGGACTCGAGCAGTGACAATGCACACATATGCATGGACACCTGTACATGCATGTGTTTTGCCATATACATCTACACAGCACTGTACAACTGTTCAACATCCTGCCACGGATCGCCTGTATTACACATGTGATAGACATGGGACAATGGATAGTCAGATGACATTTGCAGGGTTGGTCATCAACCATAGCATGTGCGGGCATGGTTCCACACTGTTACAGACGGCCATTGTGCCACCGCAAGCTGCATCAGTGCCACATTACTGATCCAGTCAGTTGATAGTACATCTACCATGCGGCCATCACACCATGTATGACTGGGATGACATCTGCAGCTTTGATGGACAGGCTTGCATGGTATGGTGGGAGTATGTCACATGTATGGCACAGGGATCTGTCCAGCCTGTGGCGATCCTAGTATTGGAACGGTGGCTGTCCATGACATATGTCATACAGATCAGGATATGGACATGTAGCATGTCCATCATCATGGTGTAGCAAATGTCCTTCTGCAAGGTAGACGGCATGCTGCATAATGGATGTGTGGATTGTGAAGGCTGTTCTTGCACATCCATGCATAGCCATTACCCCTTACAGGTGGTATGTGATCCAATATTGGTCACCACAGTGCTGTATATGCCTGGCCAGTGATCTCCGTGCTCATGGATGGCACCCTGACATGACATGGGTACCCCAGATGACTACCTAAGGGGCCTGGAGACGTCACCATGTTGGGGGTGCACTGCACAGCACCATCCCTTACACAGTGTCCATAATGTTGACCACAGCCTAGGTAGCAGTTTATGGGTACAGGGATGTTCACCTAGCGGTGACACTGCTGGTATCATCCATCAGACTGTGCAAATATGTGACACACCACACACACACAGCCCATTCGGTATGTTGTTCACAACACTGACACAGCTAAACTGATAGGTCATGGCCATTCACAGCCTCACATACACAGATGGCTAACATTTGTCTGTGTGGTATGGGCTACAATGTGGGTGGGGTACAACACATTAACCCTGTTCTACTGTATCTGGCACAGATGTGCTGTGCACATGTCACTGTTTCACCTTTTGTAGTTGTGGGTCTGTCAACAGGCCACTGGTGGAACACACCTGTGACATGCAAAGGTATTTGTAATCAGATATCCATGCTATCTTGTACATCTGTACTGCTAACATCTACAGTGCTAATGGTTCATGGACATGCACACCATACTCAGCAGGGTTATAGTGCGGTGCCACCCTAAATGACTGTCATCACCTCTTGTGGGTTGATATTATCCAACACCCTATCTGTATTGTATGGTCATGCTAGGCACTTGTTCGGAACATGTGAGCATGTTATGAGCTACTGATTACTATAGTGCCCATTCCACACCACTTCCCACAGGTACAATGGCCGTCCTACACTTCCCAGCTTGCTTAAGGTACGACAGCTGTTGTACACACGTAATGCACATATCCTGTGGGACATGGTTGTATATGCAGGCATGTCCAACTGTCACATACCAGTGCTACTGCCTGTCTATATGAGGGATATGTCATACATGTGGCAATAGAGCAATGGTGTCATGTACACATTCAATGCTCACTTCCCAACATACGGCACTACAGCCTGTAGGGGATGCACGTCTGCAGCCGTGCTGGGCCATAGCTCTCAGGTGTACCTCATTACGGGGAATGTACCTCATTTGGGGTTCTAAAAAGTGCATGTTCCTCAAGGTTCCACATTGGAAGGGTACACCACACATTCATTGTTGTACATAGTTTACCTGCTAGCCATGGCTAGATAGATGAGAATCATATTAATTCATTGGAATATCTGTTTTATACATAAGACCAGCCTATTTTAGCCATCATATGCCCTTCCTAGTTGACGCTGTTAGTAAGCCAGTTGTAAGTGTTCCACGTTTCGCCCATTTGTCACACTGTATGAGAGCTAATGTTCCTCATTTTGGGGACAGGATGGTGACAGCTATGGCTCTGGGTAATGCTGTAGCTAACCCTGACTGCACCTGACAGTCATTTGGGGATGTGTAACATTCGCAACACACCCCACCCATCACATTGTCTCACATAATCTACAACACTGGCCACACCTACGAGGACAACCTGTGCAGTATGTCTCCATACTCACTGTAGGCACCAGAGGTAGCCCCCATCATGGAAGACAACATCACCAGCTTATAGCCCACAGACTCATGTGTGCCCACCACATTCAGCCAATAGTGTGTTATAACATTCACAACACACCAGTCATAGCTGACTCTGTAGGGTGTCACACTGCAGTTCCACACAGCAGGCTACACAAGGCGTTATTCACTTACATCTTGCTGTCGGGTAACTGCTTCTGCAACATAACCTATGCACCCATGCCACACCTCACCAGGTACGATATGTCTGTCATTCGCCATGTTAGTGTGACTGCCCTGTGATGCCACTTCACAGACTACGTGTGCAGGGATGTGCAATAGCTCACCAGTCTTATAGACCTGAGGGTGTGGGCCTAGCCCTGGGGAGCATTTTGCATTCGGCCGGACATGATACCACTGTACAGTGACCAACTGTGTCACTGCAACAGTTGCCTATGCTCCTATTGTCATTCCACAAGCATGTGGTGTGTGTCCGCTATGACTGTCCTGGTCAAACACAATGCTGTGGCACAGATGACTTGCACCTGTCGGCCCTGGGAGTACAGCTCACATGCTAGGCTCTTGCTGCTTCTATACTGCCTGTCCTGCACAGCTTCCAATAACTGTCACCGGCAGGGCAGTAACTGGCATGCGCGACATAGGGTCATGTGACACATTGCTTGCATCTTCCCCTGTGACGCACGCAGGCAAGGCACACCTTATAATGCACCACTCCAACATCTCTGCAGTGACTGGGACCTGCCTGTAGGCTCTGCAGAGCACACCTGCAATGACAGGTTATAAACGGACCATACCTTCCAGGCACATACCTGGACCGGCACACCCACAGCTGAGGGGTTCCCATATCCCACTATGTTGTCACACATCCTGGCAAGTTGCTTAGCACAATGCATCAGAGGTGCTCCACATGCAAATAACTGTGTCTGGGACCGCTATACACATTGTAACAAGCGACAGAGTCAACATCATACACCATGGGTAACATACCTTCTATGGTGGTATAGTGGACAGTGGGCCTCAGCTACTACTGATGTGTGACTGACACTACCCCACACTTCACTGGGATAGCCACTCATGTACCAACACATCCATGAGTCATACCCTCCACTCAGCTGGATCAACACATACACACCACCTCCAGGACCTACATTACCCTTGGCATGGACACTACCAAAATGTGACTGATGTTACACACCTGGGGTTATCCCCTCATTGGTGGATTCTGAACATATGCTAATCTACCGTGTTAGCCACATCCTGGAAACACACCCATCACAGCATACACAGTACATGTGTACTACTACACCTACTACAGACGTCTGCTGACAGCGGTTGTTGACATGATGACACCCATGCAGATGGACAATGCACATACAAATGCTGACACATACCCCAGTGCACTTAATTAGCATTACACAACTGCATGGATCATGCTATTCCACACAGAGCCATGATGGTACACACCAGATAACAGACGCCACTCTGGTGGTCATGTTCCATGGACATATGATGTACAATAACAGGTGTAGGCTGTTGCACAGTGGTGTACATTCCCATGTGTGGGGTGGCTTACTGGTCAGCCGTGGTGGGGCCACAGGGTCCCTCATCACATACTCCCAGACTAGCTATGTAAACATGACTGCCACACATTCTGGGGTGTACCACCAGGCATTATGGTGGTATGTCAGTATTCAATGGCAACACCCACATCTGCTGTCACATACAACAGTCACTCTGGAACATTGCAGACCCAGGTATTGTTGGCAACATGCTGGAAGATGGATTCAATGCTGACAGTACACCCTCTCACTCACTACAGGGCCACAATCCATACATGGTTTCCCTGTGGTCACACCTACACAGTACTGACCTACACTCTATGTGTCCTGGGACACTGGCCCCATGTCACCTTCCAACGTCCCAGGCTGTGATGTCCACCAACCTCTGAATTACATGTCTCACCACTAGGCCACCATATTCAGTAATAGCCTTGTTTCAGACATTGTAGACCATGAATGGCACACGGCAGCATTTATCACACTACACACAGGTGGCACCGCATTGCACGAGTGGGACTATAGTCCTACACACCTGACTGGACTGTTCTGCGTGGCTATGGGGCGCATCATCAGGGACGTCATTCTCAGAGACATTGTTGGTCTCCCGTCCTCTGCTGCCACCCGGGTTGGGCTTGTTAAGGCCAGAGCATGGCCCCTACACATGGTGGACTCCTTTCATACAGTTACCAGGGCAGTTGCTGATGGTACGGGAGTCCACACATCCTACATTGTCCTCTCATTGCCTTTCAGCACCATTCCCCATTCTGGTATTGACAACATACACATCCACCTGCACATTGTACCCTGTGTCTCACTATGTTATTCTATGTGGCTCATGGACAGGACACACAGTGAGGCCAGCATACCATAGTACCTACTACATGTTGGGTACTTTGGCATACCACGGTCCTCAGTCATAGGGCCCTTCATGTTATGTATATGCTTCCCTGTGGAACAGGCTGGCACAGGACACTTTCCCTGCCTGGCTTTAGAACCCCTACATACCAAGTGCCATGATTGCTCCACCAGCTGATACTGACTCCAACCATATGGCTGTCGCTGTGACAGATACATAATATGACTATCATGGCAGCAAGCTGCATGACACAAGGTGCATGCACATCACCTTTGCATTACACCATTCACCCACTGACTATCACATGGATGGTGGTCCCCTACATACATATCACATTGTACATGTTTGCAGTACACACATATGTCGCACCCACTCCTGTGGTTACCGTATTGCCACTGTGGTGTGGATATCCTCCTACGTGGCCACACCTATCTGTACTGGGTGTGTAACTGGTACATATGCACCCATTGTACCTCTGAACACATGACATCTACACACATTCAAGGGTACACCACCCCATTTAGAGTGTACCTTACACAACAGCTACAGATTTACATGCCACAACATTAACACACCATGACGTTTACTGAGCTCCGACAGTGTCGATTTGTGGATGCACTACGGACACCACATCTGTACACATTTGCATACTACATACTCAGGGGTGACCTCTGCTGATCAGACAGGACCCATGTCCACAACATTATTGATGGATATACTCCTCATATGCAACATAAGCAGAGGCCACTGTGAGCAACATGCTCATGGATATGTGCACACATGCCACAATGAGTGGGATGTGCTTCTGGGTTACATTCCCAGACCGGACACTCACCATGCTGTGGAACATAAGTCCTCAGTACATCACGCAGGGACACTCAGTAGCACTGTTCATGTGATACCTCCCTTGGTGGTTGGGAGACACATGTAGGCCTGGGATCACTGCAGTGGCTGTACTGTGCAGTGGTGCAGCTGACGCCTGGCTCTGATCTTCACAGGGCACTACCCCGGAGAGGTGCCACTAGTGTGAACACTGTAGTTGTACTTACACATGGACTTGACAGACTGCATAGTACCCCACTATGCACCTGTGCAGCTATTACTTGTCCTTTGTGCATGGTTACTTGGTAGCCCTTCCATTTAGATTAGCTATCATGCTATTACTATGTCCTATACCTACAGGCCATATGTATTCTGTTATTGTACATACCGATAGATGGTACCTGTGGTATGCATGTTATGCCTGTTATGCTGTGCTGAATATCTGTCATATCTACCTATAATACTATACATTACACATATTTCGCATAGTATCCCATGATGCAAAGCATACTTGCTCAGCGGGACCACCTTACATATGTCACTAACGTTATTTGCCCATACACATGCGTGCTGTGACAGTAAATCAACATATACTAGCCCCTGCTATGGCACGTCCTTGTTGGACATACCCTACCACTGATGGCGGGTTGTATGGCATTGTTCTGTGTAATGGCCTCATGTAGCATCCCTTCTGGTGTCTGTGCTATGTACCTTGTGTCCTACTGCTGGACGTATAGATTCTACAAGTGTTAGTATGCTCAGCAAGACATCACTACATAAATACCTTTCCCCACTTTATGCATTGCGGACACGTTTAATTAATGCAAACCAGGCTATGCATACAGTAAAACTAGTTAATACAGATCATGCTATACATAACCTTACATGTTGGGCATTCTACATACCTTGTTGTCTTTACGGTGTTTCAATTCTATCTCTCTCTCACAGTGTTTCCAATGTTTTTTGGTATGAGCATACGGTTTGAATGTCTGGCGAGTCATTCTTATATACGTCGATACCCGAAACATGTGGATTCTTCCTGCCAATTGGTGTTCCTGAGTGACTAATTACTTGCATATCAGCTGTGCAGCTACTCCATTCGCCAATTACGCAGCGACAGTGGGATATAATTGGATTCTCCACTTGGGCATTACCTATTTGCCCTACCTTCGGGGAGACGGTCTGTATTGTGTTTTGTTATGTGTAACTGCAACTGCTATGCATGGAGACAAGTATAGTTTGGATTCATGTCCCCCATGGATTGTGTGTGACAGGTAGAGTATTTGGTTCAGCATGTGGGTGTACCTGTCATCCCGACGTCTGATAACGGAGTATTGCAATCAATACCTGTAACATGGCTGTTTGCTCCATTATACTATGCCTGCAATTTTGCATGTCACCTTTAATTGTGTCTCCCACACGGTATGTTGAGGGTTCTGCAGATGTAATTGGCTGACTGGATGTATGTGCTGCTATTACAGTTTGTATTGCTTTAGTTTCTAGTGTGGGGGATGTCGGTGGTTGTACGTAACACATATGGTTTGTGGGCCTTGCATTCCTACATAATCCATATATATGTGTGTGGGCTCCGTCCCTGATTAGAGAGCTAACAGTTAGTAGACTTATGTTACGGGAATGTATGTTGGGCCATTGTTAATTGGTTTCTATATCGTCTGCAGGTGAGCTTGCTACTTGTATACCTCCATAATTGCAGCGATATATCAGGGGATATGTGTAGGTGACAGCTATCCCTTGTATTTTTGTCCCAGATATTTGCAGTCATTGTGGTTGTGTTGTTAAAAGAGCCTGTTTGCCATGGGTTTCCACCTTATCATATGGTCATTGTTGGACACTTGCGGGACACAAAGCGGTGTTTACAGGCCAACACGTGGCCACAGTCAGTACACAGGTAGCACATACTTTTATCCTCACTACATACCTATTGTTTTGTGACTTTGGATACCTATCATATTGCATGTGACATTTAAGTTTCTTACATACAGGCATGACTATTAAATACGACTGTTACATTATATATGGGACATATTTATGTCCTACCATCTCGGACATTTGCCTTTGTACTGTTTTATGTCAGGACACACCTGCCCAGGGTGGGAATGTCCCTCCTACTGTGGTACCGGTAGTTACCGTATGCCTACGTCTAGCTATACCCACACCTACCATACTGGTCTGCCTCTGACTTGGCACCAACATACACATGTTGTGGACACACACACACACACACACATTACAGTCACACAGAAACGCACACGGCACCCTCGACGCACACTTACACAGACCACGGCACTCACAGACTCAGTTAAACACAGTACCTACGTGGACCACGACACCGTCAGCGGTGACTAACCGTCCCTTCATATCATCATACTATTACTCGTGGATGTACTGTTCCGGTACTGTGTTCTATCGGTCTTTCAGCCTCGTGGTTACGCATGTCGGTATGTTACACATTCCTTGGTTGACGGTATCCTATTTATTTGTACCTCCATGATGTTACGACTGTCGTTGGTCTATCTATCATATTTGCAGATATCGCTGAATCCATCTATATCACCATATATCCCTCTATTGCCCTTTCTATCTGTATCATATATATGCATATGTGTACATATATATATATATATATCTATCTATCTATCTATATATCTATATATATATATATATATCTATATATATATATATATATATATATATATATATATATATATATATATATATATATATATATATATATATATATATATATATATATATATATATATATATATATATATATATATCTGGCGGGGAACGTGACAGGCACACAGCACCACCATATGCTGTAGGACTCATGTACTGTTCAGGTGTTGGCATTCCGTGTTGCACTGGTTGTTGTGTTTACAATGTTTGAGGGCTGCCTATGTAGGAGTCACACATTGGGCCACCTATACATTACAATCTACAGGTGGTCATGTTTGTGTGCCATCCATTTTACTGTGTGTGCAGGTGGAGAGGTGTCAGTCCGTAGGGGCCTACACGGTCAGAGTATGTGCTATACGTTCCCTCTTTGCCAAGGCGTAGGCATATTGTGCATGCCTCCGTCTGCCTACTGGGACTGGCACAGTGTGTTCATGGTCTGTATCCTGCTGTGCCTGTACTGGCCTTGGCAATTGCGGTGGGCTATGAGTGCCTTCACCATTTTGTCCCTGCTGCAGCTGCTTCCGCAGGATCATATTATGTAGCATGGCACATACTATGACGATGTGGGCACACGTGCCTGGAGAGTACTGCAAGGCTCCACCAGATGTATCCAAGCACCGGAACCGTGATTTCAGCATCCCGAACACACGCTCTATGATGATTCTGGTTTGTGCGTGTGCCTTATTATGGCATTCTTGCATGGGTGTGTGTGCATTTCTGATGGGAGTCATCATCCACGGCTCCAGTGCATAGCCAGCATCCCCCACGAGATGGCCATGTGGGATGTCCCCCCTGACAAATACCTGATACAGCTGTGAGGCATGCCAGATATGGGAATCATGGTAGCTTCCAGGGCTGCCAGCACACACATCCATGATAATGCCCTGGGCATTGCACATGACCTGACAGTTGATGGAGTGGAATCCCTTGCGGTTTATGTAGCGCATACCCTGCTCACCGGGTGGTGACTTGATTTGTATGTGCGTGCAGTCTATCGTACCCAGTACCTCTGGGTATTGTGCCACACGGTGGAAGTGACACATATTGCTGGCCAACTCCTCCTGAGTTCTGGGGAAGTATATCTGCTCATTAGCATGTGGTAACATGGCATCCAGGAACTGGTGTAGTACCCTGGATGCTGATGCCTGTGAGATACCCATTATATCTCCAGTTGGCCTTTGAAAGGTACCTGTGGCCAGTATTCGCAGGCTTACACATACCTTCGTGTCCACTGGTATGGGTTCCCCTCTGTTGTTTCTGGTTCTCAGGCGTGGCCGGCACAGCTCCACTATTTGCTATAAGATGTCCCTGTCCACCCTGTAACGCTCTACTATCTCCAGGTCATGTAGCCCCTGGTAAGTTACCCTTGGTCTGAATACTCTCCTTCTCCTCCGAGGCCTGCAGTGGTTGTCGGCATCATCCTCAACAACACCGTCAGTCTCTGACACATGTTGATGAATCACAGCTATGGCAGCTCCCAACATGTACATTTTAAAAGTTCCCCGTGTGTTTACATCTATGGTGCGGTGTTTGGGAATACACAGGTGTGTGTTGGGTGCTTACACACTTTATACTATTGTGCTGTGAACACCGATGATTTCATAGGGTGTGTATGTACGTTCGTAGCTACAGGTTACGTTATGTGTTTTACTGCCGGGACTACTATTGTGGTGCCTTTGGTGTTGAATTACATTTGCCTGCCGTGGATTACCTCTTAACCTTCCCTTTACATTTCTGAGCATTGCACCTACCATTTTCTGGCCTGCATCCTGCAGCCTACTTTCATTTGTGCTTTCCTGGACCTGGCGTATCTTGCGTTATGTGTGCTACTGCCGGCCTGCTGTCGGTTTGCTTCGCTCTGCTGTGTCAGGTCTCCTATCTTTGCAATCCAATACCTCCCCTCCTTTCTTTGCATTCGCATGCCTCCCCTATCCTGTTTTGCAGGTTTCTGCAAGCGGACTTGTCAGCTGCCGTCGATTGGCCTTCGTGGGTTGATTGGTGTTGATTGCTCATTAGTACTCCAATTACCCTACTTCCGCATTTCCTTCTTTTCTTCCCCTGTCCTTCCTGTTTATGCTATTGTTTGCGGCGCGTGCATCTGATTACTGGGTTTTGGGCACGTTTCCATCCTCGTACACATGCGCTTTTGGCCACCATGTGTGCTCTCAGCTAAACGATTCCTCCCCACCCCTGTCCTGCAGCTTTGCTTAGCAACGGACAGGCCAGATTTGCAATGCTCCAATGTGCTTAGTGCTATGGTGGCACACCCCTCTGCTGATGTCATGTATCTCCTCTGAGCCACTCCTCGGTGTTATACCGCTGCGCCGTATGGTACAACCTTCATCCGGCGGGACATTTGCAATTCAGTATTATTTGCCTCATTTGCATGGCATTGACTGCTAATTCATAGTTACCGCGACGAACACTATCGCAATCCCTTAGCAACTCTTGCACCTTGGTTGTGGTGTTCCATGCCTACCATTGTGTATTATGCTGTAAACCTGATTTCTATTACGTTGCGATTTTATGGCATTTTTATATTATTTCTTTATGTTACAGCTTCCGCACACATGCCCTGCGGTTCTGCTGTGCGTTACTGTGGACATGACATTAAATGTTGTTATATACGTGTTGTGCATCTTTTCTTATGCCGTTGGCTGTGTATTTCGCCATTGGCATATGTTCACGTTGTGATACCTGGGTCTGGCCCTCTTCCATAGTTCCGATGTTATGTTTGGGAAAATGTAAACCGTGTTTTTTGGTTTACATTTCCGTGGGCTTACGCTATGCCTGCAACACTTCATGAATCGCTATATGCCTTCATTTGCATGGTGCAGCACTGCACATGGGGTGATTTGCATACCTACGCCGGGGGCTGCGCAGATGTGGTGTACACCGGTAGTGCACGTGGAATTGGGTCGTACCTGAATCGCTCGGCAGCCATATTTGGTGTTATAATGCCTATGCTATGCGTGCGCCTGGCGCAAGCTTCATGAATCCTGGGGAGACTCTTTTTACTGCCCCACCTATCTACCCACCTGGCATTTAAAAAATGGACCTATCTTCAAAACTGTCCTCTTCCCAGCAGTTAATAAATGTACACATTATTTCCAGCGGTCCCTTCTAAAACTATTAAGATATTGTTTTTAGATTACAAATCCTCTCTGAAAGCAAGTTATGTTCCTGCTATTAGAGGGATCACTTTAGACATTTGTAGATGTAATGTAGCCTGAACAAGTTGTAATGTTTCTGAGTGCTGCAGTGAAAAAAATGTACTCTGTAGAGTAAAAAGAATATTCCTGGCTACAGCCTTGCTCCCTCCTTTTAAGTAAACTTAATTTTTTTCTCATTCTTTCCAGGTTCTCTTTTTTTATTTCTTAGTCATCAAACGCTATGCCATTTAAGCAGACATCCATCACTACTTTTTCTCATGGCCACCTATCTCTCACTCAAGCTCAGTACTTTTAGAACTCTAGAGTTAACAATAATATTTTATATTTTCTTCTTTTTCTCTGTTTTAAAATGTGAATGCGTAACATACATTTAAATGTACTGTGGCATTCTGTTCTACTTTGCTGACATAGACAATTATGAATATTTTTAAAATATGTTTTACTGACTATGTAAACCGCTGCTTTATTTTCCAATCAATTCCATAATGTACATTATATTGTCTCAAATATTTTGAAACTTGATAACTGCATTTGAAACTTTTATCCACAGGCCTCTTCTGGAAACAGAGCTGGATCCAGCACTATCTGACTTAGGCAGTTGCCTAGGGTCTGCTGGCTTGGGGGGGGCACTAAATTTAATTTTAAATTAACAATTGCAAACAAAAAAGTTACATTTTTTGCATCTACCCATCCATGCATCAATTTTATAAGGATGCACCATCTGTATGTGCACACAGCAATGCACTTTGGAACTGGTGCAGCCCATGCGATTTAAATGCGCATTGGAACTGCAATGTTGGAGAGCATTGCTGCTTTTCGGTTTTCATCCCATTGGCTTGAAACTACTGTTGAACGCATATGAACTGAATTGCTTTCCTTTTAGATTGTGTGTTGAACTGCCAAACACAAACTCGAAACTACTGCCAGATGCACAAGAACTGAACTGCTTTCCCTTTTGGATGACCAGCCAGGTACCTCTCAAGTACTCAGAGGTGTGTGTCCATTGGAACCGAGACATTGAAAAGAACTCCTGTTTTGGGGATTCCATCATTTTGGCTTGAAGCTTGTGTGTGTGTATATAATACCCTTTTTAGGAATGGCAAGTTAGTTAATTAGCTTGCTCAGACTCAAACCCTATACCTTGGCTACAGGACATAAGAGTCTTAATCTTGTACATAAACTACTACCACTGCTCTCTCAGAGTTGATTAAAATGTATAATTTTCTCTTTTATTGGTTCATTTTGTTATACTGCTTAATGGGAAAAAAATCTTCAAAACTACAGGGATGAATTTTCAAGGTATGTGAGCTTTAATGAATTTTGAAATAGTGGGGAGTTTTGTGCATTTTCAAGGAATGTGAGTTTGAAGGGAAGAGAAGTTTACTGTTGCTTATGCTAAGTGTGTTTTCTATATGCATACATACAAATGTTTCAAGCATGGGCATTAAGCCCTTCTAGTTTGTCAATATACCAAAACACTTGTTCTCATAATAAATGTCCAGGCTGTTCTTAAAAATATCTAAACTAGTACTTACTTTAACGTAATTTGGTTGTCTGTTCCAAGCATCAGCTGCTCTTCAGAGAACCAATTAGTACACTTCCCATTACTATAGAATCCTCTACATAGGTTATCTGACGATTCTCTAGTACTTTTTGATAACCCCAAACATTCCCAGAGGTAGTTGTCCCTAAATGCCCTATATACCTGAATAAGATCTCCTCTTAAATATCTGTAAGAGACACTGTACAAGTTCAGATATTTTAGTCTTTCATGATAACTTAGATTTTCACATCCATGGATGCCCTTAGTATATTTCAACTGTACTATTTCCAGTTTATTCATGCTTGTTTTCCTATAGGGTTTCCATATTGTTATTCCATACTCAAGTTTGGGTCTAATGTAACTAACAAACAATGACTTCATTATGTTTGATTTCCTAGACTTTATAAATCTTTTTCTACAACCTATAGTTCTATAGCTATCATTAGCCAATTGGTTGATATGATTAGAAAAACTCATAGCTTAAGTGTAGCATGTCCAACAGCTCTGGGTTTGACATGGCCTTGTATGTTAAGCAGACATCACCTCTGAGTAGACGATATGTGACAGAGTATAGCTGGAGTTTTTTAAGGCGGTCAGTGTAGGGCATCTGCTTTAGGCCTGTGATTCTTTTAGTGATGTATTTCTGTGGCCTTTCCAGTTGTTGCAGATGTCTTGAGAGGTACATACCAAACGGGGCGTTGTATTCTATAATGGGTCTAATGAGGGATGAATACAGTGGGACAATGACCTCCTTTTTTCTGTATGAAAAGCCCTTAGTGATGAGGTGTGCCACATAGAAGGATTTCCTGACTGTTGTGGCGATGTGGTTATCGAAGGTGGGACCACTGTCCACCTGTGTCCCTAAGTCTCTTATCACACTTTCGTTGTTTAGTGTACTACCACCTATATGGTAATTCACGGATACATGTTTTTTCCCAAAGGAGATAACTATACATTTCTTGGCATTGAGCTTGAGCCCATGGCTCTGGCACCAAGAATCTGTTTCTGTAAGGCCCTTTTGTAGAGTATCCACATCATTTGGGGATTCAATAATGGCTCCCAGTTTGCAGTCATCTGCGAACTTTGTTAGCCAGAGTCCCTTAGTGTTGGCCTGTACTTCAGAGAAGTAGATGCCAAACAAGAGCGGTCCCAGGACTGAACCCTGAGGTACTTGTCACTTGTCTAGAGCTGGATTTGCAGTCGGCTACTTTTACAGTGTGGGTTCTATCAGTAAGCCAGTTAGCAACCCATTGGGTGACGTAGGGATTAATGCCCAGCTTAGTAAGTTTATCTATGATTCCATAGTGGGGGATGGTGTCAAAGGCCTTGGCAAGGTCTACATAGGATGTGTGGACTACCTTATCCCTGTCCATGGCTCTGGAGACTGATTCGAAGAAGTCAATCAAGTTCAGGAGACAAGATCGGCCCTTCACGAACCCAAACTGGGTGGGATCCAGTGTTTGCAGGTTGCCAATGTCTTTGTTTATAAGTTCCATGATAATACGCTCCATGGCCTTGCAGATAAGGCTTGTCAGACTGATGGGACGGTAGTTTCTGGGATCCAAGGTGTATCCCCCCTTGTGGAGTGGGATAACTGTAGCTCTACTCAGTGGGCACAAAACCTGAGGTGAGGCTATGATTAAACATGACACTTAGGTGAGGTGCCAGTTCATATTGTAGTTCATGTAGTACGCAGCCCAGGATGTCATCTGGCCACATGGATGCTGTATTCTTAGCTTTGGAGAGTGTGTTTTTTACCTGTGTGGCCGTTATTACCGGAATTTGGCAATCTTCCGGTATTGAGATGGGCCATTTAACGGGTGAGGGGGAGTGAAGTTGGCACTGAATTGATCTGCCAGGATATTGGCAATATCCTTGGGATCAGTATATTTAATGCCATTCTGTTTTAGCTCAGAGCAGATCTGAGCATTGCCATTTAGATTCTTGACATAGTTATAGAATGCCTTGTGGTTGTCTTTGGAATCTTTGGAAATTTTATTTTCGTAACTAGCTTTGGAGGATTTTATGAGGGATCTCATCTTCTTACTGAGGCTGGTAGGGGAGTTTTTGCGTCCTGTGATTTTCCTCTTTTCTGCAACAGTTTTTTCCTTTTGTTGTAAAGTTTGTTTATGGCAGGGGACCACCAGATTGGCTTCCTTTTTTTGGATGAGAGCATCTTGGTTCAATTTAGGGTGGCACGATTCATGCATGAGTGGATGTGCTCGTATAGTGCCTTAGTGTAGGATTCAGTAGTCGAACTTTCAGTTCCCATCTGCATGGGTGTCATGAAGTTTGTAACTTCTGTCTTGAGTAGCATGAAGTTGGCTTTGGAGAAGTGTATTATGGAGGTTTCCTTACTGGGGGGTGGGGATGGGTATGGATGTTAAGGGTGATTAGCTTATGGTCAGACCTGACTAACGGGGTGACCATAGGTGTGGAGCATCGATTTCCCATGTTGGTAATGACCAGGTGTAGGATATTGGAGCCCCTGGTGGGACTATGGATTAGTTGATCCAGGGTGTTGGAATTTATGAATTCCAAGAACCGTTGGGCAAAAGTGTTGGTACATGAGTAGTTTTCCCAGTTAATGGCAGGGTAGTTAAAAATCACCCAGTATTAGGGTGTTTGGTTCTATCTTAATATTTTCCAGTATGTTTAGAAAGTTGTAGTAAGAATCTTGGGGTATGGTGGGGGATCTGTAGCAAGCTACAATTTGGATTGCAGTCTTACCTAGTGTTAGTTGCACCTTGCACCTGGAGTATTTCAGACACATTGTGTTGGGCAACTAGCCTGGTGGTGTGAATATCCTTGTTGAATATTGACAATCCTCCACCTTTAGTGTTTCAGTCCTGGTTTGGTGGCCGAAAAGTGTGGTAAGAGTTGTAGCCGGGTATTGCAGGGGTGTTCTCTGGAGCCTTGAACCAGGTCTCAGTTACTGCACAGATATCGATGTTCTCCATTTTTAGGAGTGCCTTGAGAGAGTGCATTTTGAGGTTTAGACTTCTAGCATTGAGTAGTATTACCTTCAGATTTTGCATGCTTGTACCTGATACGGTGGTGGTTTTGTCCTTTGAACTTTGCCTAAAAAAGGCACTATAGGGGTGGCAAGAGCCTTAGCCAGTAACCTGAATCCTAGGGGCGACAGGTGCAGACCATCTCTGGCAAAGCATCGTGGTCTGTCAGTCATGTCGTCCCAGGCATACAGATACTGGATCCCCTTTGAATGACACCAGAAGCTTAGCCAATTGCTGAAGTCAATCATTTTGTCCTTATATTGTGGTATCATTCTGGGCAAAGACAGGATGCTACTCAGGGCTAGGGTCATACCTGCCTGGGCCACATGATCCGAGAGCTCTTCCATGTCTCTTTTCATGTAGTCCAGGGAGGTACGTCTCAAGTCATTCACTCCAACATGGACAATGACAGAGTCATATTTGTACTTGTTGTGGAGTGACTTGAGTGCATGCATTATGTGGTGGATCCTGGCACCCGACAGGCAGCTGACTGTAATTTTCTCCTTGTTCACCCTGGTGAGAGGGACATCAGTGTACCGGACTATAGAGTCACCTATGACTAAAGTGTTAGGTACATTGTCTTGCCTTAGGGGCTGTTGCTGGGTGGCACACTGGTGTTGTGAACTATGTGACACTTTGGTTGTAATTGGTGTTTGTTAGCATTTCAGCTTCAGAGGTCCTTGTTACTTGGGCAGGTTACAGTTAAGTGCTTCTGCATATGTGGATTTAGTGTTGCTATATGTGGGTGTTGGTGGTGTGGGTTTAGAAGGGCTATGTGTTTCTTGAGGTGTAGTGTGGGTGTTAACCTTCTCCTCTTGACTGTCTAGCACAATCTTGGGTGGAGAGAGCTCTGCTTGCATTTTGGCTATGTAAGTGCATCTCTCTCAGGTTGTAGTGTTGGGTGGTAGGAGAAGAGGGTTGTCTGTGTACATGAGGCAATTGCTCCATTGCCCCAGTATGCCCAGATTCACCAGGTGGACAGGAGAAATCACCAGAAGCTGACCTTTGGACATGCCTGGTTTGGTGTTTTTTTTTTTTTTTGTAAAGTACAGGAGCTGTTTTCCATTACCTTAGCAAGGTACTTTGCAATTATAGGCTGTTTAGTGCCTACTATTAATTTCTCATTATTAACAAGGAGAGTTGAGTGCTTGTATCAGTTTAAGGCTTCCTAGTGCTTTCTAGCAGGTATTAGAGAAAGTGCTAGTCACAGGGATTCTTAAAGGTAAGATGAAAAATAAATGCACACTGCAATGTGCACTAGAGAAGTTAGATGTGAAAGTAGGTAACTTAAGTTTTACCTGTTTAAAAAGTTAAGGTTTAGTGGAGAGTTACTATTTTTAAAACAGCAAGATGGATTGAAAGGGGTGGTCACTTTTGTATTCTGGTACTATGGAATACAGTAAGATGGCCAATAAATTTAAATAGTTGAAGGGGAGGGATTTCAAAAATGATGATTTTGTGATTACTCACAAAAGCCAGTGAAAGTAGAGAGGAAATGAGATATATGGTCAGATTAACATAAGAGGCAGGCAACTAGAAAGACAGTGGTATTTAACAACACAACTGTAACTAGGTGGGAGGGAGGGAAAAAATTCTGCCTGACTCAGAAGAGAGAGAGCTGTGGTCTCTTTTAAAGTTTTAATATGCCATTAAAAATGCAAGTAAAACACAAGGTAGAGAAAACAAACCACAGTATTCAAAATATAGAAAGGCAACAAAGTAATACAAAATACAAAAAATAAAAGCAAACTAACCTTTCCTTCACAGCAAAGTGTAGCAGAGTCTGGATGAGCCTTTCTGGTAAAGCTCTGAAATGTTTTATTTTACCCCTTAAATAGAAGGTTTAGTTCCTAGCTCCATCCCCTCAGTTAACAAATGATTAACCTTAAGTGACCTCTTTTATCTTATGAATGAATCCTTAATTGATCAGTTCTAATTTCTGCCTGACTCAGTTCTAATTTCTGCCTGACTCAGAACAGAGAGAGTTGTGGTCTCTTTTGAAGTTTTTATATGCTGTACAAGCAGAATGCAAGTAAAACACAAGGTAAAGAAAACAAACCACAGTATTCAAAATATAGAAAGGCAATAAAGTAATACAAAATACAAAAAATAAAAGCAAACTAACCTTTCCTTCACAGCAAAGTGTAGCAGAGTCTGGATGAGCCTTTCTGGTAAAGCCATATATAATAAATAATAAATTAATTAATAGTGCACTTACATGGAATATATATGTAAGTATATATTGCACAAATAAATAAAAATTGAATTATCATGAGCTACTTTGCTGCCAGTGCAATCTACTTACATTTAATGTGTACAGGTATACATATTCATATCCCGTCTTATGTAAAGTGAAGCCCTGGTCAAAGGTAGACAGAAATTGCTTGCCATGCACTTGTAGAGACCTGCCTATGGATAAAGTAAGTTCTACTATCTATTTTTCCTGCTTTTTTTCTTAACATTTCTACCTTGATGTCCAAGATAGCTACCTCAATCTGCATGACCTAGCCTACAGCAAATTAAACAAAGTTATATGGCTGTTTATGAATTGTTTTATTTTGCTGTTGTGCATCTACAGCTTGAAGTGCGGCTTGCAGCTGTGCGCTTATACAGCAGATCAGTGGGAGTATGACTATCACATTAGTTTCCAGCTACATGCTCTTCTGCCCACAATTCAGACATCACAAGTGTGAGTCACAATCTGCTTTTATGCCCCATGAAAATACCACCATTTTCTGTGGCTGTTCACATGGCTGTGGCAGTTTCTGCTAGTGCCCAGCAGAGAGCAACTGGATGGTGAGTGAATGGCAAGATCATGTTCTATCTTCTTCATTGCCAGTTCTGGGAGTGGCTACTTGTCTTGTGTAATTCTTCAGTCAGAAATATTTATGCCTAATATGACCTGAATGATTTGTTTATATCGGTGACTGGTATTACCAGATCATAGAAACAATACTGGTGTCAGTATGAAGACTTGCCATGCCACAACTCTAATTATCTCTGTACATCAGAATTGGAGGTTAGGAAACAATGTCTCAAATAGTAATGTAAGTGGAATTCACTGTATCTTTCCTTGGTTTTCATTTGGGACACTGATCTTGCTACTGATACGTCTTTTTTAATGTCAGAACAGTAAATATGTGTGGGCGACAGCATGGTGTCTCATTGTCAGATGGAGGTGCAGTTAATACTTTCTGTAGTATCTGAACTACACTTCTTGTGGGTTTCCTACAGGGCTCTGTCATGCTGTGGGGTTATACTGCACTATTTCAGGGTGACTGCACACTACCTAATGTGCCCTCTTTTTGCCAGGCCATATTTTGTGTAGATATGTTAACGTATATACAAGAGACACATACTTGTCTTTTGTGCAATTGTTGTGACATAAGTATGGAACTTTTGCTTGCACATGTGGTTCTGGTACACTACCTTATACCTGCCATAGTCCTCTGATATGACCCTTTCTCTTTCAGAGCAAGCATAGTGAGAAATTAGTTATGTCATCTACTGCAGGAGGCAGGAGAGACTAGAGGCCAGCAGTGGAAAGTTCTACTCTCAAATGCCAATGTGTGTTTTGTATATTCCCTGATAGCAGCTTTCCTACTGCGTCTTCTCCCTACAGATGATTGATATCCTCATTAGGCACCTCAACCACGGCATAAGCCTGGTGAAGCTATATTTGAGCAAGTGTAAGTGTGGTGAGATCTGGAATGCCTTGCTGGGGGAATCCTGGTGTCTAAATGGCAGGTAATCTAGTACAATTGACTGAGCTAGTCCAGGCACAGCTGGAGCAGGTGGTGGATGCTACAGTGGAGAGAGCAGGGAGCAGGTATGTGGCCACAGAGAAAGCCTGCTAAAGTAGGCTGTTGACTCACTCACTTGGCCAGACAGAACAACCGGGGCACCAGAGGAGGGTGTGGCCCATAACACTAGGCCAACAAATGGCATGCTGCCTCTTGAACTCGACTTCATCCCCATCCTTTTGTAACCTCTCCCTCTTTTGTTATATCCCATAACCTGTACATTGTTTAACTTTCCATCATCATTTGTCTGTTACAGTTTGCCTCTGCCCATTGCATTCCATTTCTCACCATCCTAGAGTGTGCACATTCGCCAGTGTTTTCTATGCTGCAGCATGTGTGTTGGTCTGCCCATGCACACTGTTCTACCTGTTTCCTACATTGTTCTTCTTTTACCATTCCTTTTCCTCTATATAAGTTAAATGTTAATTAAAATTAAAAGTTAAAAGTTAATTAAGCTCTCTGGACAAATGTTCCTGCCCCTCCTGCCCCATCCTGCACACATACACATGTTGTCCTACTGGGTGTCCTCTGCTTGATACCTTCTCCCTTATTCCTACTTCCATTACACCTTTTTATTTCTTTCTTTTTCTTTTGTGCATCTCACAGAGATCCACAAATGTGGGAGCTATGGCATTGCAGTTACAAATACTATACAGCAATATAGCTTTATGGGCTTTGTGCCATCCTGCCAAGAGATGTGCTGCCACACCCAGAATCTCTCTCTCTCTCTCTCTCTATATATATATATATATATATATATATATATATATAGGGAGAGAGAGAGAGAGAGAGATTTTTTTTTATTCTGAGATGCAGAGGTCTGTGAAATAACATTTGTATTTCTTAACAGATTTGTGCAAAGGTGACAAGTGACCACTGAATAGACTGTGCCTATCAACACTGTGTATATGTTTCACTGCACAGATATGTAGGCCTGTGCATTTGCTTTGCTGCAGTGCAGCCACCTACATGAAGTACTGTCTGCCTTGTTTTGGATATGCACTTACTATTTATGCCACCATACAGTGCCACCTTGCTTTACAATCCTTGCACAGAACTACAAAATATCTCCATGAATCCCAGTCAAGATATGATGCAATACAGAAACATATTCACATATAGTTTTGTCAGAGATGCTTACATGCTTAATAGATATCTTCAAATTGGTATATAAAGAACATAAGCTAGTGTTTTATTGAATAAATGGAAAAAGGTAAACTTATGATGAATTAAAAGTTACTGAAAATACAAATATTTGTCAATGTGTATTGTTCAATTTTAAAAAGCAGGAAATTATCATTTGGTCTTAAAAAATGTTAGCTTTGCTGAGACTAAAAATAGTATTCCTTACAAAATTTGAACATTTTTATATACTTGTGTTTTCTAGTGTAAATAGGAAATAAATACCTAAGCAATAAATTCAATATGATAAGAAAATAACTTTTACGAACGTTGTAAATAAAACAAAATGGTAGCACAATGTATCACCAAAACCTGCAAAATTTAAATCAGCTACAAAATTAAGGGATGTTTCACTTACAATCACCATACAATATTTTTATTTGCAAACAAAGAATGAAAGAGAATCACGTATCATGTATGTTACTCTTTCTGCAAATTTAATTTACAAGACAAGCACTTATACACATACACACACACACACACACACACACACACACACACACACACACACACACACACACACACACACACACACACACACACACACACACACACACACACACACACACACACACACACACACACAAACCAATGTACCTCCCAGCAAAATGAATAAGTTAAAAAAGCCTATTCATTTTATGGCATGTGGTGTCCAGGCTATAGTGCTGGTACACTTATAGAATTCAGTGATGTCTTCCTCAAATAATCCGTGTCTAAAACCACAGAACAGAAATCGATATGGAGTAAACAAAATGCGAAAATAACTCAGTGGTTTAGATGAATTGTATATACAAGGCACTGCTACAGAACACTGCCTTGCTGTTGTTTGGTAAGTACTTTTACAGTTAAGTTATACGTTCAGCACTCAGGAGATAAATCACTCAGTCCTCACTTGCATAAACTTAATTAGGCTCCATTCTGTTCCTTTGTTTAAGCATTTATGCATCTTTTGTTTGGCTTCATGGCTTATGGAGTCTAGCTGTGCCATGCTTTTAAATTTGCCTTTGGCAAACAATATCACCAGGACTCTAAGAAAGATGTTCTGTGATGGTATGCTAGCTGTTTTAAGTGAACACTTGAAGTGGTCCCATGAGACTCATACTGGAGAAAAGGCTCTGGGGTTTGAAGATTATAAAACTAGACCTCTTTTAGTTTTGTTTTGTTGAGGTACTTAAGCTAGGAAGTGTAACACATAGAAGGATTAGAATGAAAAGTATACTGGTGGAAAAAAGACATGGAGAATGTTGGGAAAAGTAAACCAAATAATGAGTCAAGAGCAGGGTTAGTATTGCTATTAGACCACACATTTGTATGCAGATATTGATTACTATAAGCATATTTATTCTAGTAAAGAAGAAAAACCTTGTTGCAGACCATGTATAATATGTGGCATTACTACCAGAACTTTCCTCTTCTTCTAGAAAAACATATATTTACAGTTTATTACTTGTTGAATATCTCATCCTGTACTGTCTGTGATTTGTGATGTTTAGTGGGAACATAAAACAACATGATAACAATAATTCTCTCCTTCCAATGCCATCTCATGAGATGCAGGAGGCACTAAGAAATCCACCTTGTCTAAATGCTGCCTGACTAGACAGTATCTATAGTTCAAGGTATGACGGATTGTATGTTATCAATGGTGGCTCCTGGACTTTAATCCTTGTTGCTTTTTATTTCAGAAAACTACAGCTGGTAAGACATGCATCACATGGGAACATATTGTTTGGATTCACTAGGTGATACTACTTTCCACAAGGCTAGATATTTGCACAAATATTACCAATAATATGGCTACTTTACTTTTGCCTGATGGCAGAGAGAAACAATAAGCTTATCTGATTTTCCTTTTTTCACAGCTTTCCCTTTGCTTATTAGTTCATATTGTACTGCCCCAGTTTCTTCCACTGACCTGCACCAGGGTAAACACCATTGATATTAGCTCACTGTTCACCCTATATGTCTAGCCATTGTCCAACACTCATCACCGTCCTGGGACATCTCCCAGCTCTAAACCCCATTGGACAGGGGAGAACCATATTTAGATTTTTCCAGGTGCTGCAGCATGTTCATGAAAGGGGGATAGAGTGGAAAACAAGCTGATGTCATACTGCATCATAGCTGGCATTCACAAGGTTGGACCTCCTCCCCCTTTTTTTCATGCTGCAATCACTGTAATCACCTGCTATGAGGAGTGGTCTAGGACTGTTTCCCCCTGCTTAGAATGACGACAACTCCCACTACTACTGGCATGCCTAGTCTACCTCAATGGTCTTTGTCTTCATTGAGGCCTATAAATAGTATGTATTTACTGAACATACCTCATCCCTTCCTGTATGCTTACTCTTGTCATACCTCTGTGTCGCAGTGCCAACTTGTGAAGAGGCCAGTGCTACTAACTGAATCTAGCCTGCCTGGGACATAGTCAGGGCTTTATTCCTCTATGCTAGCAGAGTTGAAAATCTAGTTTGCCCATTTGGGTGTCTTAACAGGCTACCATGCCTCTGCCTTTGCCTTCCCCTTAACTTTTTTTCTGTTTTATGCCCTCTTGATTGATCTTTGGACTCCTTCTCCACCACCTGTTTGGGTGACACATATTTGTCCACACCTGTTTCTGTATGGATATCCAGATATTAAACAGTCCTGTGCGATCTGCTGTCTGTAAATTCCCTTTTGCCCTCTACTCCTTCCATATAGAATGACATTTGACATTTCCTGACAAGACCTTGTGTACCAGTATCATGTCCCCCATTTCCTGACAAGACCTTGTGTACCAGTATCATGTCCCCCATCACTTCTTTTCTCAAATGAGAAGAGCTCCTTCAGCTTCTTCTCATACTCCTCCCCTTCTTTCCCATGGCTCTTTCTAGTATCTTTCCTCTGAATTCCTTACATTATCCAGATGTCCTTTTTCTTATATGGCTTGAAGAAGAGAATGCAGTCTGACAGCAGCTCTGTAAAGTGGTAGCATTAGCAATCCCATGAGCAGAACAAGACCCATTCAGCCATTACAGCTGATAAGAATGGCTTTAACCATGCCTCATGTCCTCAGTGGCCAATCACTTGCATATGGTTTTAGAGCACAGCATAAACCTGTAATTGCCTTTAAAAATGGCACTACTTTTACAAGCAAAACTTTACAGCAACCTGAAGACTCTTTTAAGCCAGATAACTGGCCTTTGTTATTGATACAATTTGTTTGTGTCCTTCAGCTTTTCCTGGTTAGGGGTCGCCACAGCGGAACTCTGGTCCACTAATGATTGGCAGTAGATTTTTTACATGCCGAGTTTGCCAGCCCTGACGCTCAACCTTCAATGAAGGTACGCCCATTCACGCATGTCTCCACACAGAAGACACTCTAGCTGAGAATCGAATGGGACAATGTCTTGCTGGGAGGTGACAATGCTACTGCAGCACCACCACCGCAGCCTTTTGTTATTGATGCAATAGTCTATGAATAATGCTACTAACTGCTTTATTGTTAATTTTCTCAATATATGTAACAACATGCTCTGATCAGAAAATATCAGGTTCTAGGTAAGGATCCAAAGATGTATGATTATACCAGTGGTATATAAATACAAAGTATGTAAGACTACACAAGTCTCTTTCCACTAAACATTACAGAAATGATACACAATCAAAAAACAAACATAGTATCTGCCCTGTGACACATAGGGATAAAGCTCTTACTGCACACCAGATTATCCCGTTTGACTAGTGGCATGCATGCCAGGATCCAGACAGGAGGAGAATGGGAGTAAGCAGCCAACACTGGCTGACCAGTCCAAGAGGAAAAAGGCTGCCTAGGCTGGTCCTTTAGCTCTGTGAGCTCTGCACTGCAAGCGGTATACTTTTTGACCAGAAAGGTGCACATGTGTGGAAATGTGCATGCACTTCCTGTAGGAAACAGACATTTTGGATATGATGCATTGGACAGATTCTGTTTTTTTCCATATTCATTTTTATTTTTGATTCTAATAGGCCCATTCTAAGTACATTTATCTATACAGGATATATACACATTGGACTAAAACAGCTTGGGTATTAGTTTATTGGTGAAAGGTTGAAAAATATATATTCCACATCTAGAGGCACACAGTGAATCTGTAGTAATCCAACTTTCTCATTTTGAAATTTTCCATTGTTTTTATGCCATGAATGCACTCTGTTGGACTATGTCTTCACTTGGCTATTATTTTGGTATTTAACAAGTCTTTTAGCAAAAAGTAATTCCATAATTTTTGCCTACTACAGAAGTTAGGCTAACTATTCATTACTTTGTCTTATTCCAGTCATGATAAGTGGAATCTTATCAGCATCTCATTAGATTAGGGCATTGCTTCATCACATTTTTTTGTTAGAAATATGAAAAGGGTTCACTACATATATATTCCTAGTATGTACAGCACATCACATTATTGAATGGGCGGCCTCAAATTGTCACCGCCACTGACAATATCCCCAACTGTCAGTTTCAATGCCACAACAGGTAGCATGCTCACCTTTGGTTCTGGAACATCAGAAGACTGTGTGTTCCACAGCAAATATTTGGACTCATTTATCTGTAGTGACACTATGTGCAGCATAGGTGTGTTGAACTCCTGAACATGCTGTCTTGATGAGATATTAAACCAAGGTCCAATCTACCTGAGTTAGTGTTAGATTAGGTCGATGTAAAAAAATCCCATAGCACTTAGCAAAAAGAGTACAGACTTTATTGGTCTATTCATACATCAATTACTATATACACTTCAAATGTATAATTATTTATGATTCTATATATTCTGCTCTTACATCAAATTAAACAAAATACATATCGCTACAAATTAAATTTAAATTAATATATACACACAGTTTACCCTGCCCACCCCTTTTCCATAAGCATTTTCATCTTTTCCATAACAAAATTATTGTCTGACAACTTTCTATAAAGTAATCTCACATTTATGGCTCTATATTGCACATACTATATTTATTTTTATATTATCATATCAATATTTTCTTTCACTGTTTTAGCATAATTTGCATATATAGTCTTAGCTGTATTTTTGAAGCATGCAATATCATTATTTCACTCGTACAGTCTAATAAAGAATGTTTCATCATATCCTGTATCTTTACAAGCTTTCATTTTTTTATTTTATACTTAATCTGAGCCTCTACTGGTAACTTTCTCAGCATTAATCTCCATAAAAATCCTTAATTTCACGCATAACTTTAAATCTTCCTTTTCTCTCTTGTTTAATTATCTTCTTTTAATGTTTCTGCCCACAGTCTAATAAAATGCTTGCCTATCATTTCTGTGTACTGCTCTTTTCTGTCTTTGTTAATGTTTCTTTATATAGTGTCCAGGACTTTATTTGCTATTATGTTCCTTTATTTCTAAACTTTTATAATGTTTCTTTATTTTTTCTCTTTTATATCCATCTAAATTCTTTATGCATTTGCCACCCCATCTTTCCTAGTTTCTTCTCTCATATAAACTCAAATAATGCCTCCAAGTGCACAAAACAAACTACCAAACAGAAAAAAAAACCTCACAAGTGATGGCAGGAAGTGAAATAAAATTAAAATGATCTCTGTACAAAAAACATTTTCTGTTTCCTTTCTGTACGGAGTTAATTTTAATTTTATTTCACTTATTGCTGTCACTTGTGAGTTTTCTTCTTTCATATATTCTTTTCTTATATCCAACATAAGTGCATAGAAGGCAGATATGCTATCAGATACATACAGTCCAATCCATCCTTCTCTTTCAATATTATATATCATACTTTATAGGATTTAGAACCACCGACAATGTCAAAAATAATTTGAAACAATTCTTTATCTAAATTGCTCAGAAATATGCATTATTTTCCCTAAAATATATGTGTGTATTTAAGTTACCAAATAATGAATTGGGGATGATCCTTAGATCCTTTACTCAGATACTTCTCTTAAAATGAGGGTGAACCTTTTTACCATTTCACTGGACCCCTGTGCCCCCATTCACCATTAGATGGGAGGGTAGTCAATTACTAAAAGAAACTATCCATCGTCAGTTGGCTGGACACTTGTCACCACCCCTGCATTAAGACTACTGTATATAAAGGGATCCCATGTCTTATTAAGCCACACATCTGAAGACATCTACTTTAAGATGAAAGTACTTATGTAGGCTATATGAAAAGCTGAACAATACCATCTTCTAGTTTGGATTATTTCTGAAAATCAGCATTATATGAATGGAAACCTTGTTTTTATAGGATTTTTACTAGTGGTAGAATTCTATATGCACAAGTCACTGGGCACCAGTTTCTTTACTTATTTTATTTGTATTTTTTTTCTGGGGTAGAGCACTGATCTTCAGGGACCTTTTTCACACTCGGTCTAGGAGTGGTCACACAGTCAGGCAATGGAAACAGAGGGAATCAAACCTTGTACCACTGGGCCACAGAAAATAGCTCATTGACAGCTAATTGTAGGACTCTCTGGCTACTCCATTTATAAGCCATATTGAAAAAAAGAGCTATACCATCTCCCAAGCAACATTGAACAAAGTACCTCTTAGCTGACTGTCATCTATAAATGCTGATGCATGCCTATGTGTTTAAAAGAATATCTCAATCACTGGTTGACAATTTCTGGTTAAAGTTTCAGGACATTAAAAGTGGTTGCTCACATACATATAGCACATAAGAGTTCTAGACTGCCCTAGAAGACTTATTGTGTGCATTTTTGGTCACAAAAATATACTTTCTGTGATATAAAGAGAATGTAAAAAAAATGTATATAATATTTACATCTGATTTGATGGCATCTCAGAACAAATATTTTCTGGATATGCATATTACATTCTGTACTCAGAAGCTAAGTGATGTACCTACTCTATTCCAAAATTAAACATTAACATAGTACCTGTTGGAAGCATGCCACAATACAATGGCTATGTATGCCTAGTGATAGTTTTTATAATTACAGAGCTACATCTCTGAAATAGTTTGATACTAAGACATAATAGTTTTCAATAGCATATTTGGTTGTTTTGTTATATGTGTTGTGATGTTAAGCACACAGAAAAGATGGCTGCATATTAAAATTCTGTTTAACTATTTTACAATTTTAATTCTTGTATCTGAATATTCCAAATGGTTGATACATCAGAGTACAGACATGGCATATAAACATTTTTTTTGAAGATTCTCACTTGGATCCACAGCATTTCAACATTTATTTTATATGTTTTAATACTTTTAAATATCTCCCTAAAGTCTCTTTCTAAGATATGATAATGTTAATTTCATCCTAAAGTTTTGCTTTGGAAGTTTTATAGGAATTGGTCCTAAATATGCCCAAATATTTAACTGCTCCCAGTTGCGTTGTGTTTTAAAACATTGTCTCTAAGCACTACACTGGAATGATTTCCTAAGTACAAAGTATCTGTCTATCTGTATTTAGTTTGCATTCTACAAGCACCTGAAATTACAAGAAAATCTCTATATTTCCCTAGCAGATATCCATCATTAGTGGGAAATGACAACATGTTGTCATTAGATCAATTTATTTTGTATCATTTACATCAAATGTTTACTAAACATATTCATTGTAATTTTTTGTTACCTCTATATCTAATACCTTAACAAAAGAAAAAGCACACAGACATTTTTGTACAAGACAAAAACAGGCAGTCTTGCTTTGTAGCCTTACTTTTTCTGACCATTGGTAATAACTGGTGAAAGGCACTGTTCAACAGTCAGTCCAATTACTAAATTCACAAAAGAGCAAAAAAGAAGGCAATGTGGCTGTGATTGCAAAGCACACTACCCAAACTTTCTAGCCTATACTAACTATTCCACAGTCAATCTAATGGCAAACATACCTCATTCGAAAGATGGTGTCACTGAATCTTAACTACATCCTATCAGTTCATGAAATGGCACATCGGAGCATGTTTAAGGCTCTTTGGAGTGGGTGACTTAATGACCAGCTTCTCCATATTTATTTACGAATGACCATCTGCACTTCCTAGTACAATCCATACCTTCTTTTTCAGCAGATTGAGATCAAGTCCCTGAGCAGAGTCCTTAGATGTGTTTAACGTCCTCCATACATGGTATTGGTATGATAAGGGACTGCATACAAGCTTTACATTCTGCTTCTTTGTAACTGCAACAACACCATGTGGATATGTACATTTATTGTGGGTATTGTGATTAGTATCTTTTTGTCATTCAGTATCACATGGCCCTTTCTCTGGGGTTCTTGAAAGAGATTGTTCTGCTTAAACTACAGGAAACAGATATTTAGTGTTTATTGTCTCTGTCCAGGTGTGAGGGGTTTAGGAGAACAAGGGCTGTGACATTTCTCTAGTTATTGCATCTTGGTCCATTTGAGCATTTCTAACAAATATGTTTGGATGAAGCTATCAGATCATTCCCTTGAATGTTCCTTAGTAGCCTAAGGATTCAGATATTACTTCTACAGCTGTTTTCTATCTCATCAGCCTTTACTATCTACAGCAGCTCCTTTTTCACCTCATCAGTCTTTAAGTATAAGTCCTGAATATGTTTAAAACAAAAACTCATCTTGCTTGTGCTCTGTGGCATCACATGGAGAGAATTCATCTGAGAACCATGTTTTGCTAAACATTTTATATGTTTATATGTTGATTATATGCTTATTAATAGACTGATCTTCAAAGTCTAAAAGTACCTGCAACAGCACAAAGTCATCAGGCTGAGACTGGGGTTCCATTACTGTTTAATACATTGTTATGATTAACCTTTGGTGTAGTAAACCTCTGTGCATACTTTGGTTTGGTCAGTTGTGTAAAAGGTTTGCAAAACACGTACTTATGCAAACAGACTTCTTAAAAGTACTGTGATGTGTTATTAGCTATTTAATTGGTACATTTCCCATTTGAATGCAGTCTTCCTGCAGATTTAAATTAAAATAGCTGCATGGGTGCGGGGTAACTGCTCAGATGCAATGGCACTAGTTTATCACAATCACTGTTAAAATAAATTAATGATCATTTACAAGGTGTCAGACTCTAATGGATGAAAACTCTAACAGGTATGAAACTATATAAAAGTGTAGTATTAATAAACTAATGATTCAAAAAGTCATAAAAGAATAGTTGCAGCTCATTTCACACACTGTGCCCATAGAAACAACAACTTCTATAATACACATCTTGTTTTAGTGTATACAAGTTTAATTAATTGTTTGGAAATAAAAACTGTGATACTTTATCCTAGGAATGATTTCAGATTTCAGTAGTATGACCAGTTAATCCTGCGATGTTGACTGTAGAGATGTGAATGAAATGATGGTTACTGTAACATATTTCATATTTCACACACACACACACACACACACACACACACACACACACACACACACACAATTAAGTGACAATAAGAATAGTTGCTTTCTCACTCAGACTGGCACCCATCACTGTTATTTTTTTTCATATGTGCAATTTTTGTGCATCAGTAGGAAATGTTTGTTCCATTTATAAATGTTTATGTACATTTCCCTTCTGGGAAACAGCCACCTATGATATGTTAGAGGTTCTACCTATATTGTATAAAAAAATATCAATATATGTATTTTTGTGTGGAATTCCTGTTACTGTTATAATAACATTTAGAAGCTTTTATGACAGTCACACACACAAAAATATTCCAGTTCCTTACTAAAAATGGTCCCTGATGTGTTGCTTTAAGCCTCTAGTATCCTTATCAGACACTTTTTTACACACTATAGTCCGGAATCTTTGTCTCACTCACACAGAAAATACATTGAATCACTAACGGTGACAGTCTTTTAAGAGTTGCTATTTGATCCATCATGGTCTAATCAGGCAATTCCTCATATTCAGTAGTTGGTAAAATATATGTAAGGGACAATTATGCTGCACTGACAATGGCCACTTTGCCTCTATTACCTGTTTCTCTGATCCTGCACTTTTATTACATATAAAGAGTTATATATTGTTGATGGGGTAGTGTGACACTGCCAACCCAGCTATCTGGAATTTTGTAAATAATCATATGTCATTTGTGAATATCATCATGATTCATATGTTTGTCTTACAAATGTAAGCAAACTATATGTTATGTGTATATTAAACTACTGGTGCAGAAGTCTATGCTGAAGTGTTGTTTTGTATATGGAGGTTTCGTGACAGCATAGCCTTTGTCCATACCTTTGTATGATGGCGTTTTCATTGATGCTGTTGATATATATGTGTTCAGATGCTATTCTGGATCTTTATGGGCAGTCTACTTTGCATGTTTTATTAGAATTGATCTCGATGGTGACGTGGAGATTTGCTCACCAATATGCTTTGTTCTAGTGTTTACACACTCAGCTATCTATAAGGATTTTATTCGATACTTTGGTTATGCCATGTGTGCAGTTGTATTAGTTAATGTTATTCGTCATATACATTTTACTGACTTGTATTTATTTGGTGAGTATTTAATTGGTTTTGATATGGTAAGTTACTTATATTTGATCACTTGTAGAAGAATGCGACAGTGTATATGCCTTTTAAAATTTTTTAATATTTTAACTTTTAATATAGTTATACATGTTTCAAATATATGGGAGGAGTGAGAGCATGTTCCATAACTTAATATGCTGCAGCTCGTTATTGAGAGTCGTCCGATTGAGTATTGGACATATGCGGGAGCATTCTTGACATTTTTTGTTGCAGTTTGATTTGAGGAACGTCACCACTGTGGGCGTGTGGTTTAGACGTAATGAACCAAGTGTGTGTTGTACGCCAAACAGGTGTACTGACGTTTTTTCTTAATTGTATGTTTCTATTTGTATTTATGTATACCTTTCCATGAGGAGTTCTTCTTTTTCTTCTAATTTAATGATTGGGAATGTGCATATCAACTACAGGGCTGTGAAAGAGTAAGTTTCAACAATGTAAGCCACAGCGATCACACGCTCTATGTTTTAAAGACAGTCATGACAGTTTTGCATATTTTGTTTATGACTACGAGCATTTCTGCTGTATGTGTGGTTACTTGACATAATATAGTTTGCGGTTCCACTTTATAAGGTTTTCCACTGTATGAAAATAGCCGTTTAGCTAGTCATCTGTTTACGGCTATGTCAACAACTATGCATGCAAGTTGCAAATATTACTGATGATGGGTTTTTACTGTTGAGACCCTCCATATGTTTAGCACATATATTTCAATGTTTGTTAATATGTGTTTTTTTTGATTTTTTGATTTTTTAATGTTTTGGTTATAATGCTTGTTCATAATGCTTTGTCAGTATGCTGATTATGTGTAGGAACCATGCCGTCAGTCTGACTTTTGCTATAGAAATGTGAACGTGTTTTTGTTTACATTCAGGAGACTGTCCTTGTTGCAGTTGTCATTTCCCTTTTAAAATTTGTATAGTAAATGCCTTAGATTGAATGATTGTTTAGCTAATTGATGTACTTTTCCCGCCAGTTTATGTTTAAATGTGGGAGAGTTTTAGATGGCTTTTATGTCTGAGGAAGCGTAGGTGATCCTACGCGAAAGTGCTTACTTTTTTGCCAATTAAATACGATTTTACATTTTGGATATGCTGCCAGTGTGTTCGTTCTTTAACTGAACATTGGTCAACTGTGATTGAAAAATTTTTTGGAGATGCTGCCAGTGTTTTGCTTGAACTTTCTTGATTTACTGGGCATATCACGTGGTTAGACCACCATATATTGTCTTCATACTGAACTGTATGTTATGTACTGAGCTTCAAGAATGTAACCACAGTGTACCCTACTGGAAAATAACAGAAATATATATAAACTATATAGCTGTGCAAATATATGTTCTAATAGTAGAAGCTGGAACATACAGAGTTAACTTGCAAAACTTCAGGAAAATAAGTTGAATTGCTTTAAGATTGTGTTATCTCTCAGTTTCAGTAAAGTAGACACAATGTCTAGAGATAGAGGATTTTCTGTTGTCTTGGAGAGAAGTAATTACTAGGTCTAAAATGTAAAAGCATTTGTTTTATGACTTCCAGTTCTGAGCAAACATCTGAGAGATATATATTTTTTAACATAGAAAGTTAGTTTCTGTTAGCATAGGAACTGAAGGCAGGTGACAAAGAGTGATGTCATCCAATCTGACCCAGCAGTAATGCTTGATATTAATTTAAGAACTGTCTCAGAGAGATTTTGCATTTTGTGTTTTGTCTTGGCCCTAGTAAGAGCATCCACTCACCTGTATTTGCCTTGCTCTGTATGTAAGTTTTTTAGGGCATAGTATATTTTAGATATAGATAGGAATATAGTAAAGATTAGCTTAGATGTTTTCAGTATTTATTTGAGACTATCCTGCAATGTTGGTTTAAAATATTTCCTGTGATTCTGAACTCTGAAGTGACTGTGTTTGTTTATTGAGTATTGTTTTGTTCTTTGATTATTTATTATTAAATATATTTAAACCTATCTTTGTGGTTGGTATTTATAAGACATATTTAAGCTCTTAGTGTACTTGCATATGCATTTAGTGACACTGTACAGGCCACTCCTAATAGCCTGGCTCTTGGTCAAAAACTATCATTTGGATGATAGTAACATTACACAGTAGGATTGGCCACCATTTATAAGGGCCTTATAGTAGTTGATAAAGAGGGGTTGGTGACAGTGATAACTACATTATAGTCTGGGTTGAAGGGGGCATAGCTAGTAAATCTGTGCCAGCCTTCCCCAGGAGTGTCCATGTGTTTGAATATAAATCTTATCTCAAAGTATGTGTGTGTCAGCTACTTGGGCAGGGACACAAAGCACTGATTGGACAGACAGGATGCTGGAGGTCTTGGTTTGACCCCTCAGCTGAGATCTTAACCCTATAGCTGTGCCAGTGGGGAGTCTTACTGGGGATCTGGGGAAAGATGGAGAAACGAGTCCCCAGACTGACTTTGATCTCTGTGTGGTCTTAGGGAAATTGTACTTTACTGTGTGTGGACTTGGCATTCTCCTATTGTGTACATTCCTTACTGCTGCCAGTGGTGAGGACTGAGGCTCCTTGATTACTGGACCAGTGTAGGGGCATCACAGGTAGTATGTGGTGTTAATTCTAATCACTGATTGTACTTTTTGATCACCAGTCTGTGTTGAGTGATTTTTTTGGTTCAGTATTCATCCTTTCAGGAAGATTACAATCACTAATATGCAAAAAGGTAAATAACTTCTGTGAGCAATGCTTCTTAACTGTATTGTACCAATATATCATCTGCTAGTCTGCCAGTGCCCTGACAAGTTTCAGCATTTGCTTATTTCTGAAGTTTGTTGGCAACTGATAAAAACTAACCAACAGGCAGTTGATGTCAGTGCTTGCATCACATAGTAATATGTTGTGCATTGGCTAATTGTGAGCTCTTACCAAGCAGTAGTTGTAGATGGAGAATGCCATGATAATTAAAAGCATGTCACTTCAGTTCTTAGCTTATGTTGAAGCCCTTCTCTAATTACTTTATATAATTACTTCTTTGGCGTGTTAATTATGGTGGTATTCATACTCATAACACAAATACATTAATGCTATCTACGCTGTCTGTAAATGAGCTCAGGAAAGCTGCAGTTCACTGAGGCTGCCTATGTATAACTCACATAGGGGTACTGGAGAAATGTGTGGACTTCCTACCTCCCTCCTCTCAGCTTGTTTGGGCCCACTTTAGCAAACAGCCATTTGCTGTATTGTCCTAAGCACTGCCACAAGGATGCTGTTTTCCTCATGGCTGAAATCTTTCCTCTTCCTTGTTCCCTTTTTCTGCATCATTACTGCTCATATAATGTATTGCTAGAGTCATAAGCAGAAATCATTAGTCAAATAACACAAACAATGAAGGCAGGACTGCAAACCTCAAAACCTCAAAAAAAAAAAAAAAAAAAAAAAAAAAAAAAAGGTAAGTGACAAACCATATTGACATATCTATTATACAAATTATACATGCTTGCAAAATTTGAGTCCAGCTCAGTAAAATTGTGATACAGTAATGTCTGCAGTAACATGATTACATTTACAACAGTAAAGTAATCAGTTTGTTAAGAGACTCATCCTTCCCTTCACCTCTGCCACTGCCTTGTATCCATAATACTGTCATTTTTCATTCAGCAGTAACAATCAGAAATCTCCAAGTAAAGACATGTATGTTGAGGAAACAAAGCATCCTTTCCACTTCAATACTTCACAATCAAAATCACTGCATTTCTACCATGTAGGAACAATTTCTAAATGACAACAAAGCAAATGATTTTCTTAGTGATCACTAATCATTTCAACTACTGCTGTGACAATTTTCCTTTTTCAAATGATAGCTTTACAGTATTCACTAAAGCCATTGTAGTATTCCCATTATGTCAGTAAAACAAACATTTCTTAACATGAACTCAGTCATTTGTATTACATTTCAAAGAGTTTCATATTAATTTACAATATTTCTATTATTTTTCTTACTTTAAAAAGTCCCCAGTTTCCGAAGTCATTTGTCACCTAAATGGAAAAAATCACAAGTTAATACGGTGAAGTTAAATGCTTTGACATAAATTCAGATCCATTTATGCATTTGTTTAAAAATTAGGCATGTTTACATTTATCTCTTTTAATGATGGCAGCACCTATAAAGGCACAAGGTCCTGCTCCAAGCTAGTCAGATAAGGAGACCAAGATTATGGTCTATCTTCACAGAGACTCATACCTGGATAAGATTCAGGTGTGCATAAGGAGGAGTGAGTGGAATAAAATAAACATCTGGCACAAGTTGGGTGGGCAGCTGTCATCCCTTACTGGGATCACCCATTGTGGCCAATTGTACTGTCAGAGGTATGATGACCTACAGTATTGCATGCCCAATCAGCTGGCTGAGTGGATTGACCAAGGAGTCACAAGAAGGCCAGAGTTCTATAATAAGTAAAACTTTGTTTCTTTCTTTTGCTCATATTAAAGATAAAAAGAAACTATAAGAATGTTGCATAATTGAAGGTGTTTGCTAAAAGAAACATATGTCAATACAAATGTATGTATCTATAATTTTATTATGATAATGCAAACAAAAGCATACACATATCTGGACACAGAATTGCATCTGTTTACGAATATATGCAATGTTCATGTGATAACATAATTGTCTTATAAATACAAATGTAATATATGTATGAGTAAAGAAATATATGCAAGTCTGTATATATATATATATATATATATATATATATATATATATATATATATATATATATATATATATATATATATATATATATATATGTTAGTCTACTTCAGTAGACCAAATTTACACTTACCCAAATTGCAGATTCCAGAGTCAACAACACAGAACATGCAATAAACTGAACTTAAATGTTATCAATTTTTTTACCGCAAACGGAGACACTTGGCCAACATGGGGAATTTGCCTTTTTCCCCATTGCAGTGCAATCCTAGGGTTGGTATATTTAGTTGGGGAGTGTGAGGGTTGCAACAACCCACATTGGGGGGGGGTGTGGTGGGCATAGCCCACACCTTGGTGGGTTTGACATACTTTGGTGTGTTATTTTGTTAAATATTGGCCAAGTGTCTTCTTTCCCTTTCAGTAATGTGATGGTTTGGTTTATTGCAATTTTGGTTTTATCATCCTGATAATCTGCAGTTCGGATAAGTGTAAATTTTGTCTACTTATATATATATATATATATATATATATATATATATATATATATATATATATATATATATATATATATAAATTACAACTATACATCTACATGGCTATATTTACAACTACTTTTGCATGTATATAATAAATACATGAAGTTTTACAGAAATGAAAACAAAAAAAGTTTGTATTTCCTCATAATTTCATTTATGGTATGTATTACCTTAGTTACTAGTTAAAGTACATGCAGACCATTTTTTAAGGAAAGGTGGAGGCAAAAATATTTATTAGTTTAATAATTGTTTAAGACTGTAATTTGTTCCACACTAATATCATGTATAAGATGACAACTCTCAGTCAGGCACCATACTCTAGTCAGAGTGGACATTGGAGGAATAACCATCACATAGTGAGCAATGACCAGTTGTATTACTTCTGTTCACATTTTTAAGCCATACCCATATATACTTTAGTTATTAGGCAGAAAGTCATCAAAGCACTCATTGTTGTACTGAAGTACATACATAGCATCTGTTTTAAGCTTGAATTGAAGGAACTGAAAACATGTTTGAATTGCTACAGTCTTCTGTGTGTGCAGCATTTGCCCGAATACACTTCGCATAAAGTTACCTGTAAACCATATCATTTTAAAGTAGAACCTACAGTAAAAGAGTATGGAAAAATTACAGACAGCACCCTTCAACTAAGCAGACAAGCTGTGTACACATATAAAAGTGTCACAAGTTATTTATAACTTGCATTAAAAGAAATATCAGCACAGTATGTGACTTCAGATATTAATAAATATTTAAACAGAAGCTTACTAAGCAAGTAGGCAGTGAATGACATGCATTGCATAACAGTAGTAGTTTTATTGCTAATGTTAAGGAAAAAATGTGAAGTACAGGTGAAAACAATTGTATTGTGCCTTCTCCATCAGGCATCAATGGATGATTAGAAATAATCTAACAGGAGCTAGGGGTGTAGAACAACTACACAATCATTTGAAGTTACTGGTAAGCATGAATAATGTAGTAAATGCAGTACTCTGTCTTTAACTGATTTCATTAACGTATATAAGCAAGAATTTATAAAGGATAGTAACCAAAGGCCTACAGCACTTTCAGTATATTACCTTAATCAACTGTAAAAGGTATGTGTCAATATATAAAGGAAATTTTCTGTCTTTGATTTTTATTACAAGTAAGTATTTATAAAGGGTGGTTTCAGTTGCTAGTATAGTAGACCGCAAAATGTTTACCTCATCAAAACTTGATAGTAATACACATTCTTTTTAAGTATGCATACACACTTTTATTTTATTTTATTTTTATTTATTTTACATATGTTTACCGGGCTAGTCTAACTGGATACATGTCCATTTTCAGTAGAGGCCTGGGGAGATAAGCTCATAGGTAAGACAATGAATTTAACACAATTCTATCTACGGATATAGAAGACAAATAAATTCTATTTACAGTGCCAATTACAGGTTATCATAGTAAAAAATTAACAGTGTAGAATACAGGCATAACAAAGGATGCATTTAAAATCCCAAAATTTACAGTGTAGTATACAGTAATAGCAAATAAAAGTAATATAGATTAGGTGTTTTAGAGATAGTTAGTAGAACTAGTTTTATAAGGAAGAAGTTTCTTTAGATGAGTAGATGGGATGGGAAGACCAGAGTATTTAGTGACACTTGAGCTAGTCAGGTTTAGAGCATGGGCATAACCAGTGAGTTTTAAGATGTACTTTCAGATTGCTTTTGAAACAGGAAAGTGAGGGAAGTGTGGAGAGTTCATTTGGTAGGAGATTCCAGGCTTTTCCAACTATATTAGAACAAAGTGAGTCACCAGCCTTGTTGTTTGTTTTAGTAGTATGTGCTAGAAGTTTCTGAGAAGACCTTAAGGATTCTAGGTTTTTATAGGGAGTGATTAGTGTGGAAAGAATAGGTGTTTTGGAAGGTGTGTAAAGGATTTGTGAGCTATCGTTAGTTGATGGTATTTAAGTAGATTTTGTAGTTCAAGCCATCCTAGCTGTTTTAAATTAAGGCAGTGATGGGTTATAAATAGGTTACCTGTTGCAAATCTGGCAATGTTATTGTAGGACATTTCCAGTTTGCTGAGATTATTTTTAGATAGCTTAGTAAAAATAGGTGAGGCATATAGAAGAGGAGAGATTAGATGAGTGTGTGCTATTGTGGTTCGAGCTGAAGGTAGGAGAAATGATTTTATCCTATATAGAGAGCCTAGTTTTTTGTTGACAGTTTTTATAGTATTGTTTATATGGATATCAAAGTTTAGATTATTGTCACTGGTGACTCCTAATAGTTTGGTGGTAGGTTCAGGGGATATAATAGTTGTATTGGTAGAGTTAACTGAGAAATCCAAAGGGGGGGATTTTTTAGTAGGAGAGAAAAGGAGGAGTTTAGTCTTTTTGGGGTTTAAGAGAAGGCATCTATGTGTGAACCATTGGTCAACTGTGTTAAAGACTTGTTGGGTAAGGTAGAGAAGTTCAGAAGAGGAGGGGGCTGAGCATATCAGTGTAGAGTCATCTGCATATTGTAGGCATGTGGCTTGGGGGATGGCAAGGTGAAGGTCATTGATGAAAATGGAAAAAAGTAGAGTTCCAAGGATGGATCCTTGAGGGACATTAAGGTTGACTGGCAAGTGAGTAGAGAGAGACTTGTGCCATAGTACGGCCTGTTGTCTTTTGTCAAGGTAAGACTGGAACCACTTTATGGAGGATGTATCAAGGATGAGGATTTGGCGATTTACCATGTCAAAAGCATTTCCCATATAATACATTGAGCAGAAGAATCCATTAGCAATTTCATATCATTCTTCCCAAGTATACAGAAGTACTTCTCACATTAGTGTTCCCAAGTATGCATAAGCACTTCCCATGCATTCTGTTTTACTTCAATAAAGATTTTATAAAAATACAAATGTTTTAAAGTAAGAAATTGAATGCTGTGTAACACTATGTGCAAATTCATTGTGTGAATTTTCTGTTTTGCTCTCTCCCCTTCTTCTCTCCTTGTCTTATTTTAATTATGCATTCCTTTGTCTTTTTTATTTTTTTTTTCTCTCCCATTTTTGTTCATTTTTTTTACAGATCCAAATTCTGCTGGAGCAGCCCTGGTGTGTACCTCCCAGGTTAGGGAGCTTTTAGCCTCTGCCCATCCAGTGAATTCCACTCAGGATTAGGGAAGTGACACTGGTCATGCAGACACACTGGAACATAGTAGCCTGACAAGCCTTACTGAATGTGGGCTTCAGGACTTGGTTGAGGATGAGCTTGAGCAGGCCATGGACAGATGGCTTTAGCCAATTGAGGCTGCTCTTTAACAGGTCAAAGACTTGATGCTCAGTTGGCACTGACCACTGTACCACTGAAGGCCCTTACCCCTCAACATTGTGTCTTCCATTGTAGTGGAAATGTTTGCAGCCTTGTGGACTGAGGACTCTTGCTAGGCAGCACTCATTGTCACCCCTTCTTCCCTTATCTGAACTCCTACACCCTATTACCTACTTCCAACCCTTACTACCCTCTTATATAAAAACATTTTTTGAAAAAATAAGGAGGATCTATCCCTCACCAAAAACATAGTACCTCTCCTGTCCTACCTCAGCCAGCACAATCCTTTTGATGTGTTCCTGGTGAAATGAATGAAAACATTAGGGTATCCAAATAAGGATACCCCTATATAAAACATGATAAACTCCCCTTTTTAAATATTAATAATAAAAGTTGACCAGTCTGAAGCTTGCCTTATGTCTTTCAAGCTTGCCTGTGCATAGCTACATCTGTGTGCAATATCAGCGCACATGCAAAGTCATATGAAGCCTACAAGTTTCATGTAGTACCTCATATATATGTAATGCTTATTTCTAGGGACTTTATGCTTTTGCCATAAGTGGATGTGTTGTTTCAAAATGCCTTTGCTTTACCTTAGTCAGCATGAATGATCTGTGTTAAATTTATTTGCATATACATGTAGCAGTGCTTTTCACAGGTAACCATTGTGTAACTATGGAGCCCTGGACTATATATACTACCCATAACTTTAAACTAATTTGAGGGTGGAGAAATAAATATTTTTACATTTTAAAATAATTGCTGTTATAATCTTAAGATAAGGAACACAGGAAAACTGAGTCATATATATTCTTACACTTGATGACTAGGTTGGTGCACTAGTCAAATGATCATTCTCAGCCATAACCTAGGGAGCAGGAAAAAAAAAACATTGCAGTATACAAAAATAAATAAATAAAAATGTTATAGCAGAGAAGAGGAAGCACCAATCAAAAATTACAATATACAAATAGATATAAGTATGCTTAATAATAATAATAATAATAATAATAATAATAATAATTAATTTGAAATAGATTTTTACACTAATAATTTTGCATGGCTTTCACAATCAAATAGCTAAAGGCAATATACTCTCAATGATTTGTAATTTTTTCTTTATATGTATACAGTTGTTAACTTTGTAGTAATAAGTGTTTTGGACTATGCCATACTAACATATTTAATCTAAGTTATTTACATAGCAACAGATTATAAAGCCCCCCCCCAAAAAAAAAAAACTGTTATTGCCAAAACAATTAACCTGTACCTTTGAAATACAAATAAGCAGAGTATCTTTAGCTGCATGTTTTTTCAGCATTGCTTTGAATATTCATTTGCCATTGCCCAATGGAACATAATAGAATAAAAAAAATCACTTACCTCTGTTTGTATTCAGGTCTTGACTAAAGCAGAAGACATACTTGTAGATGCATATGGTGAATTTGTATACTGTGAGTATGTACACAGTGAGTATATATATCGTGAGTATGTATATATTGAGTATGTATATGGTGAGTATGCATATGGTGAGTATGTATATAGTGAGTATTTATACAGTGAGTATGTATATGGTGAGTATGTATACAGTGATTATGTATATGGTGAGTATGTATACCGTGATTATGTATATGGCGAGTATGTATACTGTGAGTACGTATATGGTGAGTATGTATACGGTGAGTATGTATATGGTGATATGTATATGGTGAGTATGTATACAATGAGTATGTATATGGTGAGTATGTATACGGTGAGTATGTATATGGTATGTATACGATGAGTATGTATTTGGTGAGTATGTGTACTGTGCGTATGTATACTGTGAGTATGTATATGGTGAGTATGTATACAGTGATTATGTATATGGTATGTATACGATGAGTATGTGTATGGTGAGTATGTATACAGTGAGTATGTATACGATGAGTATGCATATAGTGAGTATGAATGGAGAAGTATGGGAGCAACAAATGTGCAAAATAATTCTGAAACAGCATTTGTTAAGAGTTGACTATGGACTTTTTCATATGGAACTAAAAAACCCAAGTAAGTGTAGACACATGCCTATGAATCAAAAGTTATTCTGGTCAAGATATTTTATTATTTCACAGACACTACTTGAAACAGTATTTGAAATAAAGAAGTATGTTCCCTAGTTTTATTCACACATATTAGCACTCTCTGACAAAAGGGTTCAGTTTGCGACTGGTTAAAGTCAGCAATGAAGTTTTAGACTCCATCATTGAATGGTGCTAACCCAGACCTTTGTGCTGTCTGTTAATAATATTATATTTTGTAAAGGTATCAAGTTTAAATCAGAGATGTCTCTCATTTGTAGACATCTTTCCTGCTTAGTTGCTGTTTATAGTGGAAAAAAAAGTGGTATTAGCAGCCTTATTAATACCAGCAACATCAAACGTTTTGAACTGTAAACCACACAAAATTACTTCCAAAATCATCTTATCCTACTCTCATCCTAACAGTATAGGGAAATGCTCAAGTCCCTGCATCCCTATGTATGTATGTATATATATATATATATATATATATATATATATATATATATATATATACATATACAAATTTCTGGACATATTTACTGCAATGTGTTTTTATTATTTAAAGATTAAAATTGAAGGCATGAGGTTCACCAGTTACATCCAATGACATGCCCTCAATGCAGAAATAGTGCATGCAATTTGTATGCGCATATCACCTGCACTTAGTGACAATTTTTCAGTATTAGGCTCAGACTAGTCAGTCAGGGAGTCAAGCCAGTGATTGAAAAGCATTAGTTTTATTCATACCAATCACTTGCAAAACATATTTTGCTTTTTTTCTTTTTACTACACATGCAAATGGGAGAAACATGGTTAATTAGTCCCATTCTGTCTTGAGCACTGGACATGGTTTCATAACATGCTGATAGACATATTTTTAAACAAAATGGACTGTTGCTGAGCTGAACATGTTTCATTTTTAGCTTTATTATCATGTTCATACATGTGAAAGATTTTTTGCTGCATTTCTCATATAGTAGTTCACCCTTAACAGTTTTATGGTATCTAGTACAAGTACATTTTAACTTCATTTTAATTTTATGCACATCAAGATGCAAAGGAAGTTCTTCCAATTGATGTTAACTAGTTTGGCTATGATACACATATTCACACCTCTGTCCAAATATAATTCAGACTTTGCCTGTAGTTTACTTCTTTGTCATTTTAATGTCACCAACAATTCTGTCTTGAAGCAGATAATTTTGTCTCTCATCAATGAATTGTGCAACTTACCAAACTACCAGTCTTTTCTTTGCCTTATTTTAGACACAAATGAATCATTAGTGCCTTGTGAATCAGTTTCTCTTGAAAACAAGTGGCAAATATATAACAAGTTCTTTTACGCTCGATGTACTTCTTAAAGTTGACTATTATATATTTTTGTGGCTGTAAACAAGACTGAATACTCACATGAGTGAACATCTTTATAATTGAGTTTTTGCCTGCAGTCTTTTGTATGAGATCACTGTGTAGGGCTACCCTGTTACTGTGCAGTCTTGGAGTTTGTATATATAAGCGGGGGGGGGGAGCATACATGAGGCTTTGCCCCCTGTAGTTTTACTTATTTTAGATTCAATCTAAAATGGTCATTTTTTCTTTATTCCCTCTTATACGCATTCAATGTTTGATGAAACATTCATTACTCTCTCTCTCTCTCTTTATATATATATATATATATATATATATATATATATAAACATTGTCTCCAGGTTGGTATGAAAAGTTATAACTTCCATGTTCTTGTTTTGTTTTTCAGCTACACCAGAAACAACAGTGCAAATGTTGAATTTCTGCAAACTCTTCTTCTAGCCTTCCTCCAAACAGCCTTTAACTACCACTGTTCCTGGCAGACAGGATAGCAATATTGGTGACAAGGCAAATTCTTCAGCTGTTTGTTAAAGAAAATGGTGGCTAAGTTCAAGAGCTGTCAATTATTTGGAATTTCAACTGTAATAAAAAGAATGATGGCATTTTCATTTACTCAGTATTTTGTTCTGGCTTTGCTTTTTGAGTTATAGCTCATTTATCGAACTGAGGTCTGCATTTTTGGAAACTATTGTATGTTTCTCTTCTACTATATCTATTTGATGATGTTTTCTGTAAAGAGATGATCACTTGTCAAAGTTCTTAATTAATCTGAGCCATTTGTTTTGCTTTCATGACTGTTCACTTGAATTACAAAATGGTCCAGGTGTCCAGAAGTAATATTTTAAATGTTTGGCTTGTTCTGAAATTAAAGATACAGAATGGAGATTCACCACTATATCTCCATTTTACATGCTGTATTGGCTATCATCTCAGTAGAAACTGAATTCTTTGGTAAACATCATGGTCTTGTTTTATATCATTTGATCCTTGATTCTGTTTATGTGTAGTATTTCAGATATTATGACAAGATACAGACATCATGGAGACAATTGGAGGTATCAACACTGTTGGTTAGCATTGCAGTAACTAAGAAGGAAGATTAGATCATATGATAAGATAAACTTAAAATTACACTGCATTGCACATGAAAAATATGATCATTAATATTTATAAAGGAATGCTTTAATGCTGCTGTTACTGGTTGCAATTTATACTGACCTTTCATTCATTTGAATAATGAGCTGCTACTATTAATCTTCTTCTAAATTAATGTATTGCACTCACACATTAATGCAAGCCACCCCAAAAACGTCTGTCTTTAGATAGCAGTACTAGCTTGTTTCTCTCAGCAGCCGACTCACACTTCCTTGGTCTTCTGCTATACTTCTGCTGGTCAAAATAAATGTTTTATAATTTGACACTTGTGACTGAGTGGTTACAAACTGATTTATTTATTCAGCATTCGACTGAGATGCCATTAACTATCATATATAACAAATTAATGTTTACTACCTAGTCAAATTATGAATACAGTGTCATGTATATTACTTATTTTGCTTTGCTACTACACAGAGTGTTGGAAAGTATTCTGATGATTGTGGTTGTGCTTCCACCTCTAAGATTAAGATGTAGGAGGATTGACATAATCATTAAGGTCTTAACATCACAAATACAAAGTATAGGGTTTGATTCCAACCTCTGGTTACTGGCTAGGCTTGTAATAGTCTGCATACTGATAGCCTAGTATTTACATATGAACCTATGATGGCACACTGATGGATATACAACTTAATGTCTGAGTGAATAATGCTAAATATATAAAGCATATCTCACATGCTAGTGATAAAACACAGGTGTAGGTTAACAACAACTGAATTAATATTATAAGACAAAAGTATGCCTAATAACAACAGCATTAAATCTTCAGTGATAGTAAGTGGGAACGGACCCCAGCAAAATGCTCTCTCTGGCACCAGGCCACTGCAGATAGCAGTTCTTATAGAGAACTGCGGGAGCAACAAAAGCTGAAACCATTTTTCCTTGCTTTATCCAAAGTGTTAGTTTGAAAGTCAGATTAATGTGATATACATTAAGACAGATATTCTGCTGGGACAAGGAGCATCTGAACTGCTAATTTTACCATCCCCTCTTACAATGAAGAAATTCACCTGGTTCTGATTTTTGAGATATAAAAACTGACATGAAGCATAGTTTTCAGAGATTCCATGTTGTGAGCTGCGCCTACATAAAGTATTGCTTTTATCAACTCCTGCCATGCACAAGGAAGTCACCTGGTTCTGATCTAAGAGCTATAAAGCTGGACCTGCAAAGCTGCTTCTGAGAGATTCTATAATGAGATCAGCGAATACACTGTTTCTTACTTTCATCTGTTGCTCACAGTGGAAATTCCCCTGTTTTTCAGTTCTAAATGATAACTTTTAAATCCCACCATCACCTCTGAAATGTCTTTATACAGAAGTATTAGAAACTGAAACTACTGTTTTCTTCATCATCTGTAGCAAAGAGAATGAGAGAGACCCCAGCAGTCTCTGTTCCTGGGCAATAAACTAAGACCCAAACAGCATTTCTGAAAGACTACATGTTGTGAGCTGCTGAGTACATCAGCGATTGCATTTACCAGCACCTGGTTATAATTTCTGAACTACAAAGTCTGTGTTGCAGTGCTCCTGGGAGAGAGTTTCTGTTATGAAATCTGAATAGCAGACTATTGCTTTCATCAATTGTTTCCTTACAGAAGAAATTGAACAGATTCTGTTTTATAGAACATGTAATTCAGCCCGATGAACCACACTCTCTCGGTCCGTGATTCTGGCTATAAATTATGAGTAAGGGAACGGCAGCTTTTAACGTTTTCTGCAGCACAATGCCCATGAAGCTTATTACCTCCAAAGGTCTGAGTAGCTCAAAAACATACTTACATTTTCAGCCATGTATAATATTACACTAAAATGGTGAGTATGCTTCTGTTTTGTTTGACTTACCAATACAAAGAAGCAAACAAGTATATTTCTGACAGCTATATTCAGATAATTAACCATACTCTTGTTTTCTAAGGAAGCTCTAATTGTGGTACTGTTTCTGAGAAATGTTGTGCATCAAAAGGTAAGAAACTGAATTGCTTTATTTTGCAAAATATTCCTGCCCAGAAAGTATAAGCTGCACTTGGTTTTACATAACTTGGTCAGCCATATTACTTTAATGTGGCCATACTGTACTTATTTGTTAATACTCTTAAGAAAAAAAGTCAAATAAACTAGTCTCTGTTTTTAAATGATTGAAAGAGTGCATCATAGAAAATACATAATCCCATGCACAGAATGTTATTTAACATTTCATCTAAAAATAACATCAAATTTACCATTAGTCAAAAAGTTTGTAATGTAAAAAACATCAAATGGGAAAGGAAAACACTCATTTTCCAATAAAAAAAAAAAAAAAACTTTAAAGGCCATATACTTTCAGACAAAATTTGCTCTATAGTAGTTCTTTTTGGGAAAGCATGTTTGTGTTTGGTTGGGGGTAGAGATAGGGGCAGTAGTATTGTTAAGTTAAGCACATATGATCAAGGATTGGCAAGAAGGCTTCATTCCCTCTTCTTCTGCCTTACTCATGTGTGCTAACCCTAACCCTATGCTTGCCACTAAATCCAGCTTTACACATTAGGGTACTCACCAACATTTTCCTAACAGTATCACTAAACAAGACAAGGGAACATACATACATACACACACACACACACACACACACACACACACACACACACACACACGCGCACACACACACACACACACACACACACACACACACACACACACACACACACACACACACACACACTTAACTGCTGAGCTTGTGCTCAAACATACACACACACACACACACACACACACACACACACACACACACACACACACACACACACACGCTTACGCAGCTATCACATTCCATAGCCATAACTCAAGCTCTAATCACAGTCTCACATACACACACACACACACACACACACACACACACACACACACACGCACGCACGCACGCACACACACACACACACACACACACACACACACACACACACACACACACACACACACTCACTTGCACACCTATCTTTATCTTATTCTGTAACTTCAACTTTAACCCCTAACCTGCCATCAGTCACAAACACAAAATACCAATGCTGAAACTTTTGTGAAAAAGGAGCAAACAAAACTAAGAAACTAAAGGACAAATGAATAAATTCCTTCCAATTTTAAATGCTTTGTTTTATGAATCATAATATATTTGATTCTGGAAAATCTCTATACTGTAAGGTAATGTGAAACATCTTTATCATTAACTTTCTCTTTTCCTTTCTATATCTACTTCTTCTAATTACATATAGTACTAAGTATTTAAATAACATTCTCTTTCTTTCTCTCTCTTGTTTCTTCTTATTCCTTTTTGTTACTAATGTTTCTTTTCTCTCTTTCCCCACTATAAGTACTTTATATACTTTTCCCTTTTAAATAACTACAAATGATGTATGTCTTCTAATTCTTCAGTATTAGTATAATTTGACTTAATGCCAAAGTGCATTTTTTCTAGTGGGTCAGTGGTGGGGTAACAATATGTTTCTGATTAATGTTTCTAACTAGATGTTTTAGACTCTTTGTTTAGACACATATAAATATTAATACAGTACATTAATGGTGTTTTATAGATGGCTAAATATAATATATATATATATATATATATATATATATATATATATATATATATATATATATATATATAGGTCCCCTATGAAATCCCGAACGCACAGAATCCTGACGCTCAAAATACCGAGACAAAAAGCCCAAAACCCCACATTACCGAAACGTTGAAAGCGCGAAATTCAAAATCGCGAAACTAATGCATACATAAAGCACAGGCACAAACATACACACACCCTCCTCCCATAACCAAACAAACCACCCTACACTAAAGATAAGCAGGGGGGCTATGCCCCCCACCCCCTACTTTATTATTCTAACTCCGAGATCGCACAAACATATACACAACTTACAACGTGAAGTCACAAACTATCCAATAAGTGCCACGGCTCTTGTAAGCTTGCGCTGTCGAAATAACCACAAAAACCGTAAGGTAAATCCAAATAGAATTCAACAACAAGTACCAAAAATAAGGAATCCTGGTGGAATAGCACACTGAATAATAAGCTCCAAACTGATGTGAACTGAACAAGTAAATCAATGTCCTTTATTCCAAGAAAGAACAATGATACAAAACGGTAAATGCACTTGAATAAAATAACAAAAATCAATCCAATAAGGTTAAGCGCTTTCACCCACTGCAACTCATGGGTTTCATCAGAACCTTTTGAATAAAATAACAGAATCCTTTTAAGTGAAAAAAGGTGCCAAAAGGAAGCGGAAACTGATGGAATATCCTGTATAGCAAATACCGCCCCCTGCACTTATACACCAATCTTTAGATTTAAAATTGGCGCCAACAGGAAGCTGAAAAACACATCAGTTCCTGTGTTCAATCCTATGCTATGCTCCACCCCTTAAAGGCCTCACTACACTTACTAATACTTCACTTTATACAAAATCTATAAGTGTAGTTGCAAAAAAATAAACAATAAAATTCATCACTAATAACCATGCTCAAGCATCCATTTCAAGTTGATTTAAAATATTTAAAATAAGCACACTGTCTCATATTAATAAGTCTATAATATAATATTTACAAAAATCCTATAATAAAATTGTATCTCAAAAAATGCCTAACAATCTCATCACCTATACTACCTAACAAATATATAAGTGTTGTGTTACCAATATATACCTATACCTAATACAATAATGTGTAATTAATATATGTATAAAAAATCCACAATAAATATGCATATATATATATATATATATATATATATATATATATATATATATATATATATATATATTAGGTTCTTTTTTTTCTCTGGTCTGGTTAATTGGTGGGTAAATGATTGAAATGTTATAAAATAATTTCTGATTTGAGGCAGCTGCTGTTACTTCTAAATAGCTGTTTTTATATGAAAGGGTTAATTTTTTCATGATGTTGATGTTTTGTGAGGAAACTGGTGGTCTGTGTGACTGTTCTCAATGTGAAGATTCATGACATGCACTGACAAGGCAGCTTGAGTGGTTTTTTTTTTTTTGCTTTCTGTAAACTCTAAAAGCTTCATGATTTGATTTCCCACCAATTTTTTTTTTCTGTCACTAGAGACAACCTCTGCTGTGCATGAGCCTATTTAGATACTTTTTAACAAGTTTATGAAGCTGCAGCTTGAGGAAACAACAGTGATGACATCACATGACCTTTTGAACTTGTTTAATGGCTGTATTTAGAATTCTTTTCTCTTGAAATTCAGTTATCCTTCACTTAGATATTTTAAATGGTAAATAATTACTTTTGATAAAAGTGTTTAACTCCTTTGAAAATACCTATGTTCCTTTATAGATGCATACATTCTGCAGATTCAATGACACTTTTACTAACTAAATGACATTAAATGAACTAGGAGCTGCATTAGAAAACTCATTATGCATATTAACATCGCACTTATGTTACATAACTAAACCTTTAGTAACTAAACAGAGGGTTGTGAGGCTTTTTTTTGTGATGTGTTTATATATATATATATATATATATATATATATATATATATATATATATATGTGTATGTATATTCTCAACCGATCCTGACATGAAAAATGTTAGATAGATGTCTGACAAAATTATTAAAACAGCTGATGTTTCTTGAATAGTCTTGAAAATATTGACAATCTTCTTAACATTCAGCTTCTAATGTTTATACATACTTTTATCTGATGTGTATTTCAGACATATCTACTTATCAGAGGTGCTATTATTATATGTGACATATTCATATAGCTTCGATTATATTGAACACTCTCATTTTAATGTATATTGCATGGACTCAGATTTCTTTAGTTGCTTTCATAATGCTTTTCTTTTTTTGTTTTTATACTACTAAACAGAGATGGATAATTTGTGCCTTTTGATGTTGGAGAGGTGGTGGATGGATGGTCTAGTTAAGTTTTTAACTAAACCAGAAACTTTATGTTTCATGTATGTGTTTGTAAATAGTTTTGGGTTTTTGAAAGTAGTGCTTAATACATGATATACATCCATGATAATAAGTTTTCAGTAGATTTCAAGTCAACACAGAAAAAAGGTCTTTCAGTAACAACATACACATTATAGTCAATGGCTTATAAATGTTTGTCATTAAATATTACTGGTTTGAACAATAATGTCAACATAACTGGTTTGCTTAAATATATCAAAATGCATAAAAACAGATGATCTTTTTACAGGAAACCCATCTATTAAAAAAGACCTACAAAATACTCATTTAATGGCTATACCAATCTGGCTGATTCATGTTTTAAGACTAAGAGAAGGGGTACTCGTACCTTATGGAAAAATACTTATACTATGCCAAGAATTATAGATACAATTTCAGATAAAGATGGGATGCTAAGCATGGTTATTTTGGAAATCAATAGGCAGTATTATACTTTGATTAATACATACTGTATATCAGGACTAAGTACTAAATATGTTGACACATATCTGGACCTGATTACTTTAAATGCAATAGGGGAAATTATAGCAACAGGTGATTTTAACTGCGTATTATTAGGCAATGATACTTCTAAAAACAGTAAAATAAAACTAACATCTCAAGCCAAGAAGTTAAATGACTTTATAAACCAGATGAACCTTAAAGATATACATGGTCTAAGAGAACATTATTCCTTATTTAGTACTCACTAGTCATATTGATTTGGTACACAAGCATTGATAAGGTCTTTGTATCAAATAATATATACTCAAAAAGAAATGACGTATCTATAATGACTTGTCCACTTTCAGACGATAATGCTATAAACTTTACATTAACTATGCATACAGATGATTTAAGATTTCTACAGAGAATTCCTGCTTGCACAACTAAGTTAAAAGACTTTAGGGAATGGATAATGAAAGAAATAGACATGTTTATGGAAACAAATGATAATGGTGAAGTAACTGATACTATACTATGGGATACCTTTAAAGTTTATATATATAGTAGAATAAAATCTTGGTACCTTAAAAAAAGGAGAGAGTGGGACAAAGAACTTTTAAATTTACAAAAAAATAGACATGATAAAAATGGATGCAAAACCAATTAACAAAGTAGCACATAATGAAATTATTAAGTTAAATCAAAAATACGTAGAAGTTTTGAATCATAAGGTAGCAATAAACCTGGAAAAATTGAAATTACAATCTTATGCTGTAAATCCTAAATATCTGCATAAAATAGCAGTAAGATCCAAAAAAATAAACAAAATCTTATTAATGAGATTAAATATAAAAGTGATGTGTCAGTTAAAAGTGCATCTAACTTAATGGGCACATTAGAAGTGTTCAAAAACTACTATAAAGATATAAATAATAACACTTAACGTTTGGAGACAGATAATGTAATAACTACTTTTATTCAAGCAAATATAGCTACTAAGGTGTCAGTGCAACAAAATAACAATTAAATAAACAAATAACACTAACAGAAGTGAAAGAGCAAATAAAACATTTAAAAGATAATAAAGCTCCAGGACTGGATGGAATAATTCCTGAACTATATACGATTTTTCCTGAATATATAATAAAGAAAATGATGAGTGCCTTTACTATGGTCAAGCAAAAATGTATAACACCCCCATAATGGAAATATTCAATTATCACCCCCATTTTAACACAGGGTAAGGACTCCAAATCATGTGAGTCATACAGGCCAATTTCATTACTAAACACTGATTATAACATTTTCATGACAATATTAGCTAATAGGATAAAGAAAATATTAGCTAATCAAATACATAATGTTTAGACAGGGTTCATTCTTCATAGAAAAGTGCAAGATAACATTACTAAATTACTATCATTAATAGGCATAGCATGCAAATACAAAAAATAACTATTATCAGTCTAGACATAGAAATGGCATTTGATTCTATTAGTTGGTCATATCTACAAAGAATTCTGATTGGTTTTGAATTCTCCTCAGATTTTGTCAACTTATTAAAGAAAATTTATAGTGGGGCACAAGCTTATGTGAAAATTGGATCATGTCTATCCTCACCATTAGAAATCCTCAAGGGAACTAGACAAGGTTGTCCTTTGTCACCATTATTGTTTTCTCTTTCAATGGAACCTTTTGCTGCATATATCAAAAACAAGTGAAATATAAAAGGCTTTCAAGTTAATAAGGACTATTGTCCTAAGATACAGTTATTTGCTGATGATATGTTGTTAATGTTGGGTGATATTGATGGTTCTTTGCATGATATTGTAAATACCTTAAGCAAGTTTGAAGGAATTTCAGGGATTAAATTTAATCAAAATAAATCCAAAACATGACTAATTAACAAAAAGATCAACAAAAACCTAAGAGAGAATAGCCTGTTTAATTGGGAGAATGATGTATTAGAATATTTGGGTGTCAGTATAAAGAGTACACGGAAAGAGTCTGTTAAACTAAACTACAATAACTTAATAACCACCATTAGTGAACTAATCAAAATATGGAATAAAATGTTCTTCACAATGGAGGATAGTCTCTTTTTAATTAAAATGATAATTTTACCTAAAATTTTGTTTTATATACAGTCATTGATACTACCCCCTCTATACTACCTATATATCTGGCTTGAAAATAATACACAAGATTCATATAACTGATGTCAGAACTATAGAAAATCAATTTAAGGAACAATACAGAATAAGTAAAGTACATTTTTTCTTTTAAGTGAATGTTGTTTATTTAATAAGAAGTTTGATCATTTTTCTTATGGCATTAATCAAATATTTAATAACTTTAAAAATATAATTGATTGTAATTACAACGTTAAACATTTCCTATTTTTATATTCCCTATAGCACATTCCCTGATTGCCTAGATTCTTTCAACATCAATGCGATGCAAAAATTAAAAGAAAATAACTTGATATTCCGGCATCAGTTTATTGAAAATAAAAGTATTAAACCATTAAACTCTCTTCTGTGTAGCTTTGATAATAGTCAAGATGGTTGGTTGCTTATACACTCATTATGACAGTTTATAGAAAACAAAATAAGAGTATCAATCAACCTAGAGACTGAATCTATACCTAGTTTGATCCAGCTTTTTATTAGGTGTCTTGAAAAGACAGATGATCAAAAATTAAGTATCTCACCTATCTATAAGATACTAAGAGAAGACACTCTAAAGTTTGACTCAGATTTTTGGAATTACTATGTAAAGATTAATGGAGAACAAATATCTGATGAATCCAAAAATCTGTTATTGAAATCTACGTATGGTACCTCTGCTTCATTATACTGGAGATTGTATACATGGAAATTTATGAATAGGAGTTTTTATACTCCACATAAAATAAATCTTATACTCAAAAACAGTGAAAGTAAATGTTGGAAATGTGATGAATTACTAGAGGCCAACTGGGTTTGCATATTCATTGAATGTAGAAATGTTGTTTAATACAGGAAAAATTTCAAATATTTTGTAAAGGCTTTATGGTCAGATAACTGTCATATTTCTAACTCACTAAACCTTTTCTATGTTCCTATACCTAATGTATTACCTAAATCTCAGATTCAGTTACTCTGGTCAATTCTTGCAATTGCCATTAAAGTTATTACTTTGAACTGGAAAAGTAAACAAGATTTGATGTTTAAAGAATTTATTAATTTAGCAAAAGTTGTTTGTAAAAAAGAACTGCAAACCATTTGTTATAGAACTCATAACATTGCTCATAAAAAATAGCATAGCAAAAACTGGAAAACCTTTTGAACAAATACTGATAACTTCTCATGGATAAAATGATTGTTTATCATGAATGAATGTAAATATTGTAAATAGTTTTATTTTTATTGTATTTGTTATATGTACATTTGCTTATGTTTATAATGAAAATAAAATAAAAATGTTTTTGAAAAAAAGATTGAATAAAATGTTCTGCACAAGGGAGGATATGCTCTCTTTAATTAAAATGATAATTTTACCTACAATTTTGTTTTATATACAGTCATTGATACTAACCCCTCCCAAAAACTTATTTAAAAAATTAGATTCCATGCTACTTAAATTTTTGTGGTTCCCCTTAAAACCTCGGATTCCATATAAATAGCACATTACAGCTTGGAACAGTAATGGGATAGCATTCCTTAGCTTAGATCTTTATTCCAAATCAGTTATAATTAATGTAATATTACATTGGATCTCACCTACCCATATATCTGGCTAGAAAATAATACATAAGATTCATATAACTAATGTCAGAACTATACAAAATCAGTGTAAGGAACAATATGGAATAAGGAGAGTTCATTGGCTTTTAGTGAATTTTGTTTAATAAGAAGTTTGATAATTTTTCTTATGGCATTAATCAAATATTTAATAACTTTAAAAATATAATTGATTATAATTACAGCATTAAACAATTCCTATTTCTTATATTCAAAATAGCATATCCCCCTGATTGCTTAGATTCTTTCAACATCAATGCGATGCAAAAATTAAAGGAAAATAAGTTGATATTTTGGCTTCAGTTTATTGAAAATGAGAGTATTAAACCACTAAACTTTCTTCTTTGTAGTTTTGATAACAGTCAAAACAGTTGGTTGTTTATACACTCATTACGGCAGTTTATAGAAAATAAAATGAATCACTTAACCTAGAAACTGAATCTATACCTAGTTTGATCCAACTTTTTATTAGGTGTCTTGAAAAGGCAGATGATCAAAAATTAAGTATCTCACCTACCTATAAGATACTAAGAGAAGATACTCTAAAGTTTGACTCAGATTTTTGGAATTACTATGTAATGATTAATAGAGAACAAATATCTGATGAATCCAAAAAAATGTTATTAACATCTATGTATGGTACCTCTTCTTCAATATATTGGAGATTGTACACATGGAAATTTATGAATGAATATAAATACATTTGCGTATGTTTATAATGAAAACAAAATAGAAATGTTTTTTGAAAAAAAAAAATTAAAAAGAAAAATATAACAATTGTATAACTATTTACAAGGTCCTTAACAAGTGTTTCTTGTACAAAACTAAACCATTAATACTTTTCCAGTAAATCTGTAAGCTTTTGCCTGGATAAGTATTGATGAGTGACATTTGAAGGTGAAGATAGTCTCATTTTTTGAAGAGATAATATAGAATAATCATATATCTACAATGGTAAAAATAGAAACACTAAAAAAGCCTTTATAAACACTACT